>NC_000084.6:3305000-3542500 GCF_000001635.26 Mus musculus | reverse complement strand
AGGTTTCCCCAGGACGCCCACCCCACTGCCCCACCACCGCCATGCACTTCACTGCCCGCGAGATGGGTGAGAGGGGAGGAGGGGTGAGACCTGCGGGGTCCACACCAACAACTACCGGGCTCCCTGGAGTGGCCTCAATGCCCACCGCAGCTGGGGAGGGGCCAACTAACATCCAGAGTCACATCCTCTGCCACATCCCCCTCCCCTGAGTGTCTGGGCCTCCCCCCACTGGGGTCCTGCTGGTTCCTCCTGCTCCCTGGAGCCCGTGTGAGCTGACCTCCCCCACCCCTGACCCTGGATTTGGGACAGACAGACAAAAAGAGGAGGAATAGCTGTGCTCCCACCCCTGCCCCATGTGTTTTCTCTTCTAGGGTGGCCCCACCCTGAGCTGCTGGCAGTGAGTCTGTTCCAAGATCCAGGAGGGAGACATCTGCCCACTTGGGGCTTCTCCTGTCCCAGGTAAATGTGAGGAGCGGGTGTGGCAGCAGTCCCAAGTTGGCGCCCGGGACTGCAGCTAAGTCTTATGACTTGCACCTGACTTCCTCACCTGAAAATAAGGCACGACCATCGTGAGAGCTGCACAGATGCACCATGATGCTGGTGGTTTAAACAAGTCCATATTTGGTGGAGACATGCTCCTGCCACCCTGATTGGCTGAAGCTGCGTGCCTGGTGAGGTGACGTGGCCTGCTGTGAGTGGATGAGGACTGAGAGTATATAAGAGTGAGAGGCCCGGGGTTCAAGGGAGAAAGATGAGATAAAGTTGAAGCGAGAGAGATGAAGACAGAAGTTTGCTGAATAAACTGCTGTTAGAAGGATTGGTGGTCATGTCGTTCTTGCTAGTCGAGAGCAGACGCGACAGGTAAAGAGCACCTGCTAGTCTAACCACCAGGCTCTGATAGAAGAAGACAGATATATAGAGAGAGGTCTAGAAAGAAGTGAGCTTAGACTGTAAGGAAGAGTCAGCTTCAGCTGACTCAAGAGAGATAGATGACAGTGACAAATAGAGAGCTTAACAGTAAAGAAAAGTAAAAGAGAGAGAGAGAGGCAAGAGGCAGAAGAAAGAAAAAACAGGAGGAATGGTAGACAAGAAAGAAATTTGACTAGAATCTTGGCCACAGTAGTAGGAGAGAAAGAAAAGACAGTACCTAGAAGCCTGGGCAACAGAAGACCAAGCCTCAGCTAAAAAGGCTCAATTGTGTCAGACTGAAGTTATTTATTTGAGATACACCCTTCGAGACAGGAAGCAGTGGCTAAAAGAAGCCAGAAAAAAGACTAACTCAGATCCCCACCCTAACTACACCAAGGCAAGTAAGAGAATTTTTGGACGCTGCTGGCTTCTGCAGACTCTGGATACCTGGGTTGGCGACCTTAGCTACCCATTGTACCCCCTAGCCAACGAAGGAAAAGTGTTTGTGTGGACACCAGATCACCAGAAAACCTTTAAAGAAATTAAAAAGGCCCTAATGACGGCCAGCCTTGGCCTTGCCTGACCTAACCAAGCCTTTCACTCTTCATGTAAAAGAGAGAACACAGGACAACAGAGGAGTCCTTACTCAGACTTTGGGACCTTAAAAAAGGCCAGTGACTTACCAATCGAAGAAGTTAGACCCTGTTGCCAGTGGGTGGTTTTCTTGCCTGAAAGCTATTGCTGCCATAGCTCTGTTTGTCAAGGATGCTGATAACTGGGACAGCAAATAACTGTAGTGGCACCCCACGCTCTTAAAAACATTATCTGATAGATTACCAACACTCATATGACACATTATCAGAGCTTTTTGTTGATTGAACGAGTGACCTTTGCTCACCCTGCTGTCCTCAATCCCACTACCCTACTGCCTGAGACTTCACCTACTCATCACTGTGCTGACATTCTGGCAGAAGAAGCTAGTGCTCAAAATGATCTGAAAGATCAGATCACCCTTGGCCTGGGAGTTCGAGCTGGTATACGGATGGCAGTAGCTCCGTGGTTAAAGGTAAGCAGAAGGCAGAGACAGCAGTGCATTGGTGGACAGAAAGCAAATGATCTGGGCCAGCAGCCTCCCTGAAGGGACATCGTCCCAGAAAGCTGAACTTGTGGCTTTGATACAAGCTCTACAAATGGCAAAGAGGAAGTCTATCAACAATCACACTGACAGCTGGTATGCGGTATGCTTTTGCCACTGCATGGAGCACTATACAGACAAAGAGGGCTGTTGACATCTACAGAGAAAGACCTAAGATACTGTGGCTAAATAGAATCAGAAGGCATATTTAACTGCCAAACAGGCAACCCAAAGAGCAATGATCCTGGCAGCCAAGGAGCCTAAAGATTATTATGACATCAGAGAGACCAGCTTTAGATACACCCCTGAGGACTATCAAGTTATGGACAAATTAACACTGGTAAAAGAAACCCTGTATGGGGTAGTAAAAACAGAAAAAAAAGGAAAACTAGTCCTCCCATGGGAAGAAGGACACAAATATGTTACCAACTTACATTACTTGACCCACTTGGGGGCCAAAAAATTAAAAGGTGTGGTTAGGTCTTCTGACTACTATGTTACAAGACTCTCTGACTTGGCAGAAGAAATAGTCAAAGCTGCAAGGCCTGTACTATGACTAATGCAGGACACTTCGTGTATACTCCTGAGAAGAGGCTCAGAGACAACTGGCCAGGGGCCTACTGGGAAATAAAATTTACAGGAATTAATCCAGCTAGATATGGCAACAGTACTTAGTATTTATAGGCACCTTTTCAGGCTGAGTAAAAGCTTTTCTACCAGGACTGAGACAGCCAATGTATTGGTCAAGTTTTTGGAGGTCAAATGAAAATTACATTGTTTATACAGACCCCAGAGCTCAGGACAGACAGAAAAAATAAATAGAACTCTAAAAGAGACCTTGACAAAATTAATCATAGAGACTGGCACAGACTCGGTGCTCCTACCTTTTGCCCTATTTGGAACTAAAAATACTCCCTCTTGATTCAGCCTTAGTCTTTTTGAGATCCTTTACGGGGCTCCCAAGCCCATCACTATCTAAAAAATGATGTGTTTAAACCCATATTTTGTTATAATAATAACCTGTATGCTAAGTTAAAAGGCTTGCAGGTGGTACAGAAAGAAGTCTGGTCACAACTGGCTACAGAGAACAAGCCAGGTACCCCAAAGACATCTCACCAGTTCCAGTTAGAGATCTGATCTACGTGCACCTGCATCATGCCCAGACCCGCAACCCTAACTAGAAGGGTCCCTGCCTAGTCATGTTTACTGTCCTTTCTTACTCTGTTTTTGTTCTTAACCTTTGGCCCATGTTAAAGATAGAGTGAATATAGTGCAGCTTATGGTCCTCTAGCATCAATACCAACCTATAGTTAAGATAGAAAAAGAATATGATTCCCCACATAGAAATATAGACCTGTGAAATTCTAAGATTAGAATTATTTAGTAGAAAAAGAGGGGAATGAAAGAAAGAAAACTAAATTCAAGACTTCAAAGCCCTAGCCAGAAGGTTTATTCAAGGCCCTAGTCACAAAGATAAGAGAGTCAGGCCGACACAAAAGCTGTAAAGTCATCCAATTAGCCATTGAGATAAGAAAGGCACACAAGGACAATCTCCAGACAAGCTCAGATGAGTAATGGGCCATCTGTTGATATAGTTTGAGCTTAGCCAGATGTCCTGCCAACCAAGATAAACACCCTCCCTTTAGAGTTACTGTCACATACTGCTCGCTGATGTTTAAACTGCCCATTTGTGTGTAACTGCACCAATTTCCCCTATCCCCCCACTCCTTTCCTATATAAACCCCTAACTTTTGAGCCTCATGGTCAATACCCCTGTCTTCTGCATGAGATATGTGTCAGCCCAGAGCTCTGTCATTAAACTACCTCATGTGTTTGCATCAAGACAGTCTCTTGTGATTCCTTGGCTGAGACTTGTGAGAGGGGGTCTCCCCACTAGGTTCTTTCAGAGACAAGGTCTGTGCAAGCCCACTTCAGACTGGGGGAGGCTACAATTCCTCCCTGATTATATAATAAAAATAGCTGGACTGAGACATAAAATTTATTTATGCTCCATAGTCTTGCCTGGGAGTTATGGTGGCTGGTGGCCGTGCCTAGCTTGGGGACTCAGATTTACCCAAACCATTCTTATCCATAGGAGTATATATGCAGCTTGTTTGTGTTTATTTTACACAAACATGGCTCTCTGATGTATTATTAACAAACCACGGCCTCTTGGCATATAACCCTGTCTTAGATTGATATAGTTCCAAAATCTAGTTGCCCATCATTGGCTGATAGGTCCTCATAGCACACCTTATTCCCAAATCAGACCAAAGCCACAATATATACTCAAAATGCTTCTTCTTCATACTGATGAATTTCTGCCACCTACACTTGCTGGAGGCATAGCTGCACACTTACTGAAATCAGGCTGTAAGGAGAGACTGACCTGCTTGAAAAACAAAGTCGAGATAGTTGAAAAACTACAGGGTAAACGCTTCTTTGGAGGGTCCAGGTACTTTATTCAGTTGCAAATTAGCAATGATCAAGCTCAGACTCTGACCTCCCAGAGTGGGGGAGGTGACTTTGAGAATTAGCAGAAAAGCCAAAATTTTTCTGAGAGTGGAGACTGTGCTCCAAATTAACTTTTTTGGCTAAAAAGGATTTTTAGCCACCACAGAGGTTAGAATCATACTTACTAGAAGATTCAGGATCTGTGTCCACTTGACGAACCCGTCTTTCAGGCAGCCATCACACTTAGTCTTCTTTTTGTGAAAAAAAAAAAACAGACAGAACCTTTTCCCCAGATTAAAACAGGGTCTGAAACATTCCATGTATTAGTTAATGGGTCCTGCCATTTAACCATGGCATAAGAACTGGAAGTAACTGGATGCCAGTGTCGATCCACTGCAGAATGACCTTTAACATCAGTTTGCAAAGAATTTAAAACAAATAAGACAAAAGCGAGCTGTGTTTTTGGTGACCTTGGGGGATATAAATGCCCCTGTTTTTGTTTTTAAAAGCTAATTTTTTTAGAGTACGATGAGCACATTCAACAATTCCTTGTCCCATGGGGTTATAAGGAATTCCAGTTTTATGTTTGATACCAAATTCCTTACAAAATGAAGTAAGATTGTTGCCAGTATAGGATGGCCCATTATCTATCTTAATGAGTTTAGGCAATCCCATAGCATTAAAGGCTTGTATGCAATGATCAATTACATTTCTAGAGGCCTCTCCTGTATGTAGAGAAGCAAAAAGAAATTGCTTGAAAAGGTATTAATAGTCACATGTGCATAATTTATTTATTAACCAGAAATAAGAGTATCCATTTGCAGCAGTTGATTAAGTATAAGTTCTCAAGAATTAACACCATTATGTGGAAACAGGTAGGAACTAAGGACACTAAAAACAATTTTTTTATAATTTGGCATGCACATTCTCTAAAAATACCAAAATATTATCTTAAGCCACTACTGTTTTGATTATATAAAGAACAAGAATATATGGCCAATTATTTTTTGTAAGACCTGTAATCTGCCTGAGATATGAATCTAGCATGGCATTGCCTTAAGGTCTTGTCCAGGAAATCTAGGACAAATTCTTTTTTTTTTTTTTCCATTTTTTATTAGGTATTTCGCTCATTTACATTTGCAATGCTATACCAAAAGTCCCCCATAGCCACCCACCCCCTCTCCCCTACCCACCCACTCCCCTTTTATGGCCCTGGCGTTCCCCTGTACTGGGGCATATAAAGTTTGCGTGTCCAATGGGCCTCTCTTTCCAGTGATGGCCGCTAGGACAAATTCTTAAATGTCCAAAAACAGTTTTCTAAAAAGAATAGCTTTTTTTCTTACGAGTTGTATATGCATAAACAATTGCAAATTTGATAATTAATAGCATCTGGTGGATAAACAATTTTAAGCAATTGTAAGCTCTGAGATATAATATTGACTATTAATATACAAATTAAAGCTTGATTATTCAACATTTTAAAACACCATCTACAGCACACAATTTAATTATCTGTGCTGAAGCAGGAGGAAACTCAAAAGAATAAGCGTGTGATCCAATTCACGTATACTTTTCTCCCATAGAAGGGCTGTTTTTAAACACAGTAAATGGGATGCATGCATGCATGAATTTATAAAAGTTACAAAAGCATGCATAAAAACAAGTTTTAACTTATCTTTAGGATTGTGATTATCAGTTTTATTAAAATGACGGTATACAATAGGCCAAATATCAATATTCTGCAATAATCAATTTAATTGCTGTTTGGAACAAGGAACAGACACTTTGTCAGGTTTTTAAGACACAATTTTTGTAATAGTTTTTCTAAAATATATGAATTTATCTTAAAATTCTTTATTATCACCACAGCAGCCTTAATAGGATGTTAAAACTTTACTTTGAGGTGAAGAAAGATGATTTTACATTAATATTTTCTCTTGCCAATGAATTGCTGTGGGCACATTTAATAACCATAACTAAAATAAGCAGATAATATTTAATTACCATTGATTATAATTGATAGCAATTATAAAAGCTTCCTTTATTTTCTGGAAAGCCTTTTGTTCTTTACTAGTTAATTTGTATCTCTCAAGATAACCTCCAACAAAGGTTTAAGTCACCTTAAGACCTTAAGGCGAGGTGTTAGTCAATTAACATCTCCTGGAAGCTTTTGAAAATAAAATTTTGAAGCAAATCAATTTTTTGTTCTTAGATTTTCTGTACCACAATTTTATAGTATAACTAAAACCCTAAATATTAAAAAGATATTGCCTCTGAAACTTATGGAGCAAAAACTAATCCCCAGAACTTTAAAGCTCATTGTGTGAGAGCAAAGATTTGAAGTAAACTTCCCTTGAGAGGCATTAGCTAATAAAATACTTCCACTTAGAAAGATTCAAACTCTTAGCTTCTTGTATAGAAGCAGAGACAATAAAAATTTTTCTTACATAATGTAAAGCTATATTAGCCATACCTAGAGGCAAAATTTTCCAGTGATCACCAGTTCACTTGAAGCAAACCCTTTACAATTATCAGGATGCAGAGGAAAAAACAAACCTTTAAATCTATAATAACTTTATATGAAGTAGGCAAGCCAGATTGTAATGCCTTTATAAGTTCTACAGCCTGATTGATCTTTTATAAATTCTGAATTTGAACTTTATTTAGAACAACATCTGGTTATATCTGCAACAATGTTCTTTTAGCTAAGGAGAAATTCCCCTGAAAGCAGACAAGAACTTCCCTAGTGACAGTTTGCAAAACAAAAGAAACATCACACAAGCTTCACTGAGGCTGCTCTGAGTTTTGTTCCTCTTGCCATGAGGACAGATTTTAGAATTTTTAAGTTTCTTTTGCAATATTAGACTATAATTACAGCTTTGGGAAAGCAAAACCCAATTTAAAACAATTTATCATCTTTAAAATCAATATTAGAAACATCACTATCATGTTACGAAGTTTGGCTGCCAATTTATACCTATGAATGCATGACAGTACAAATTTTAATGCTTCATTAAAGAGACATTGTTTTAAATCTTATCTTTAAGTCTACCTTTTAGGATAAGAATCACATTAAATATCATCTCAACTAGAAGTATCCTTAGAGGCCTAGTTTTTTGGTCTGCTTTATGCCACGTGTTTGAAAGACACCAACCCTGAGTTACCAATTTAAAGCTGTCTTGCTACCAATGTTACACCTTTTAAATAATACCCAATAACTTATAAGCTAATACTCTATGATGAAGACATGTAGAGTATATTATACCTTTGAGACCAGTAAAAAACCAAATTAAGTGGCTACACGAATCTTATAAATTTATACCAATCAAAGAATTTTACCTTTTCTAGCTATAATTATAAGATAAAAAAGGCACTTTGTCATTTGCTAAACACAATAATCACGATTGCAGAGAATTTTCTAGGAAAAAAAAACCCAACTATCAGCTTTTTTGCTTAGAACTAAGAGGTTGCAGGCTCCTTTTCTTTAGGAGCAGATTTTCAGCAGTGGCTCTCCTGCTGTGCTTGATTCTTGGCTAAAGTACGGGCCGGGCCACTCTCGGGCTTTGCTGAACCAGCAGATAAAGTCTTAGCCATTTTTATTTTCCAACATGAAACACAGAACATTCAGTCATTCAGACAATGAAACAAAACACACATGAATTGACATGTGAACGGATTGGTGCACCAGACATTAGACAACACTAAATGGGCAGAGAACTTCTACTGTAGGGGCCAGTGAGAATAAAACAGGCATCCCCCGATTTCTCTCTGTCTCTGGGAGAGTTTCAAAATCCATTTTCCTCTATTTTATTTTATTTTATTTTATTTTATTTTATTTTATTTCATTTTATTTTATTTTATTATTTTAAACCCCATTCCTCTCACCTGATGCAGTCCTTGACTGTGGACAACCGCCTGTTTTGAAGTTTCTAGTCCCTCGCTGCCAACCCCTAAGTGGAATCACTGCCGGGTCAGCACTGTTCCAACTTAGCCTATCGCACCTCCAGCAACACTTTAAAAAATTAAGTTTAAAACCAGTGCTAGCATAAATACCTGTTGCTCACTGTGCCCGATAAGATCTTCTTATTCTTCCCTTCTCATGGAGCTCCACATAAGACAGCGGTCCCTCAGTGTTTCCCGTTTCCAGGTCCCAGTTCGGGCACCAATCTGTAGTTGTAAGCCACCTGTGGCCTACATAAACCGGGTACTCCTGGGAGGCAGGCTGGAGCTGAAAGAGAGACTAGACAGCGAGAGAAATAATGAAGCCAAGACAAGTTTTCTCTGATCAAGGCCCGTGAGTTTAAGAGACTGCTTAAAAGGGGGAAGGCCCATCCCTGCTGTCAGTCCATCCTTGGTGCCTGTTGCCAGCCCAAAGACACTGCACAACATGGATTGTTTCAAAGGTGTCTCAGCAGGCAGCAGGATCTCAGAGAAGCGCAGGGCAGTTGACACTTCAGAAGAAGCCAGCCAAGTCAGAAAGCTGCAATGCAGGTGGCCCCACCTCAGTGGAGACAAGGTCTGCACCAGCCACTTCAGGCTGGGGGAGGCTACACTCCAGAATTCTGACTTTTCTACTCAAAGGGCATCTGGGCTACTGTGCTCGATAATCCTTATCACCAATTCCACTGTATTTAGAATCTCCTAGAGCACACACCTATGGTGTATCTGTGAGGGACACAGTTAAAAAGCTATAAAAATACCAACTCTGACCTCACAGACTCACCAAATATACACTAATGGGGAAGCCCATTTGCTTCACCATTCACTGTTATAAACAAGAGCCAAAGAAGAAGAAAACCACCATGAGGGTAACAAGGAGTTCCCCTCCCAAATCATCAAAGTTCTCAAAGGTGTGAATTTTCAGATATGACATAAATGTCAGAAGTTTAGTAAATTAAATGTAAATAGTTACAATTAATGTGTTAAGGGTTTTAAGAAGAAAAATAGACAACATAAAGCAGCATGGGTCATTTCAGCAGTGGGGAGTAAAGAAATAAGATGAGCGTGATAAAAATGAAAACTAATAACAGAAGTGAAGGGTAGCACCAATGGACACATCAGCCAATGATGGAAGGGAAGGGTAGCACCAATGGATGCATCAGGTAATGATAGAAGTGAAGGGTACCACCAATGGACGCATCAGTCAATGAGGAAAGTAGAGGGTACCACCAGTGGACACATTAGCTAATGATGTAAGTGGAGGGTACCACTAGTGAGCATTTCAGTCAGTGTCATGGTTTCATTCTGTTGCTACAATAAAACACTTTTACTGAAAGCAACCTAGAGAAGGAAAGAGGTTATTTCATCTTACACTTTCAGGTCACAGTTCATCACTGAAGGAACTCAGGATAGGAATCCAAGATCATGAAGCCAGAAATTATGGAGACACTGCATATAGGCTGGCTTAGGCTCATGCTTAACTAGCTTTCTTTTTTGGCCAAAGATCACCTAGGATTGTATAACCCACAGTGAGCTGAATAAGTGATATGATACCTCGGGGAGTAAAAATGCTTGCCTGTGACCTACGTAGTGAGGAGAGCAAACAGACTCCTTTAAGTTGTTCTCTGACCTATATGCATGTCACACACTTGCACATGTACACACACACACACACACACACACACACAGATGTACACACCAAGGAAAAAGGAAATTAAATACACAAATAAATTACTAAGCAGAAATAAACTTTTAAAATAGATACACAAAATGAATATCCATTTTTGTTTTGTTTTCTGTGTGTTTGATTTTAGCAGTAGGGAGTGACTATGGGCTATAGGCATGCTGGGTAGACTAGTGAACACAAGCCTCCACTCTGTCACTAAAACAGTTAACAGACTCCATCAAATTTCTACAAACATGCCTATATAATTACTTCAACTCTGGCTCTTACATCATTGTGAATGAGTACCAGTTTGGAGCGCAGTCCCAGTGTTGTACACCTCCCTCCCTATCAGCCTGCCCTATTAGATGCAGGGAAAGTTTGGAGAGCTGTTAAATATGCTGAGGGAGGAGCAGGAGTTGGGTGAGGGCAGCCTACAGAATCTCACTTGGCTTTGAATCATTTTGACCTCCAGGAGACAAGCCTCACTGAGGACACTGGAATCTAAGCTTTCAAGTCTCCCCACACAGAACTGCCAAGGACGTCCAAGTGTGACCAGGAATTGCTCTCCATAACTGCTCCCCTGTCCGATTTGTTTTCCTTTTCTAAGTCCAAAGGGAAATAATTAATTTCCTTATACTCTTCTAATATTCCTTTATGATTTCTTTCTTTCTCTATATCTCCCCTCTTGATTTATCGCTCCCCCACTCTCTCAATCTCTCTTCCCTTCGCTCCCTCTATACATTTAATTTAAGCAAAACTTGGAAAGTTAAGCATTGACCTTTTATACATGAGTCATTTAGTGGCCCTTGCATGCTAGCCTCCAGAATAATGTTCCATATCACCTGACATGTCATCTGATTCTAGCATTTTCTCAGTGCCAGATGATCCCCACCACACTACTGCATTTTGTTCTGAGATACCAGCTCTTAACTGTCTGTAAAGGAACTGTGCATTTCTCGGCTGTGTGTCTCTGAGCTGTGCATCTCTGGTCTGTGCATCTCTAAGCTGTGTGATCTGGGCTGTGTGGCTCTTGGCTGGTCATCTCTGGGCTATGCGTCTTTAAATTATGCATCTTTAAATTATGCATCTTTGTACTAGCTGCTGATTCCAGAACAGAACATCTACTTTCTACAAATTCACCTTACTCATTTCTGAAAGGAGATTCTTTGAGGGTAGTATTACCAATAAAGTGAACAGATTGCCAAACCATGGGTGGGAAGCCTGGACTCTTTGAATTTCTTTAGTGAAGAATTCACTTTGGGGATCAAATTCCAGCTTTGGGGCACATTGAAGATTTGCAAATACAATTTACATTTTATGATTTTGCAAAATAAATTCTGATACTAGTCACTGAAATTTTGAAATTGTACCACTCTCTCTTTTGCTTTATTTTTGCTATTTTTTTGGTTTTGGTTTTTGTTTTAAAGACAGTATCTCACTATATTTCAATGGCTGTCATGGATCTCAATATGCAGACCAGGCTAGCCTTAAACTTGTAAGCCTCTTCCTGCCTCAGCCTCTCCAATGCTGGATTGCAAGCACTAATCAGTGTGCTCTGCTCTTCTTTATTAGAAACTAAAAATCAAAAGCTGGGGATACAGCTCAGTGGCAAAGTCCTCAGTATGCATGGGTCCTAGGGTCAGTTCCTAGATTAAAAGTAAAACAAAACAAATAAACAAACAAACAAAACAAGCAAAAACCACACATCAAAACAATTCTGGACTGGGAACATAGCTCATTAGTTTAACCCAGCAAGGATGAAATGAGGTTCTATCCCCAAGAGAAGGCACCCTAGGGGTACAGGACCACTGAATGAGTAAGTCTAATATAGCATTCTCTATACAGTTAATATTTCCAGCGGGAAGTTACATACTTTTAAAATGTCTTAACTGGATATAATGGCTCATACCTGTAATCCTAGCACTTAAGAGCCTAAGGCAGAAGGATTAACACCAACTCCAAAACCAGCTTGGACCTCATAGGGACTTTGAATTGAGCATAAGTAGTTATGTGAAGTCCTGTTTCCCCAAAACAAAACAAAACAAAACAAACCCATGTGACAAATAATTTCATTCCCTAATATAAAGCATGGGATGTCATCAGAACTGGCTGGTTTCTGCTTCTTTGACTTTCAAGCAGGAATTGCGAGGAAGAGAGGAGACTGGTATTGCTTTTTCTTTTGTCTTCCATGTCCATCAAGAACCAAAAGAGATGGTTGAAAAGTTAATATTGTCATCCGTGAAGAAAAGGGCCATTAGAAAATAAAGCCCTTTCCCAACTGAACCAGGATGGTCAACACATAAAACTGAAATCTAACCTCACAAATTAAATCTGAAGAGAGATTTCTTCTCATCCTGGAAATGAGAGAAGCAGACAACCTTCCTGGTAGCCCTAGAGGGGGTCAAAGGAAACAGTACTTGTTCATGTACAATGAGACTTTTCCTTCCTAAAAGGTAGACACTGTTATAAGCAACCTTCCCTGCCAACACTGATTGGATTTGGAGTTACTTGGGAGTCACCACTTGCATTTGTGGTGTCCCCAGAGGTTTAATTAAGAAGGGAAACCCTGCCTGGAATGTGGGTGTCACTGTCCTATAGGTTGGGGCCCTGGCTGAATAAAATTAGAGAGTGGGAAAGGACCAATTCCAGCATTCACCTCTCTGCCTTCTGACAAAGAGCAGAATGAAAAAATGCCCTATGCTATTTCTGCTCTGCTGCCTACCTTGATGGACAGTGAGACACATTAAACCTTCCTCTTTAAAGTCCCTGCTTCTCAATCTGTGGGTCTTGACCTCTTTGGGGGTTGCATATCATACATTTACATTAGGGTTAATAACAGTAGCAAAATTACAACTATGAAGTAACAACAAGATGGCTTTATTAGCATTCTTTCTAAACTCCACCCCACACTTATCTGGCAACAGCCCGGTATGCTTCTCTCCACAATTACCTGGCAATAGCCAGGTAGGTTTGGCCCACTATAAAAGGGGCTGATTGTCCCTTCCTCCCTCTCTTGTTCTCTTATTTCCCTCTTGCTTCTCTCTTGACTCCTAGGGCTCTTCCCTTCCCCCTTCTCTCCATGTGTTCATAGCTATCCTCTACTTCTCTCTCTGTCTATCTCTGTCTCTCGGTTTCTGTCTCTCTGTCTCTCTATCTCTCTGTCTCTCTGTCTCTCTCTCTCTCTTTTTCTCTCTCTCTACCTTTCTCTGTCTCTACTACCCTCTTAACTCCCCTCTCCATGCCCTGAATAAACTCTATTCTATACTATACCATCATGTGGCTGGTCCCTCAGGGGGAAGGGATGCCATGACATCGGCCTGCTGAGACATCCCTTTCCACCATACCTCACCACACCCCCACAGAACATATCACCTCTCTCTTTATCTTTTTATAAACACATCAGTCACCACAACTTGAGGAACTGTATTAAAGGGTCACAGCATTAGAAAGGCTGAGAACCACTGCTTAAGCTGCTTTACTCACAGCAGAAAACATTGCCTAACTTAAAGAAATGCCCATGAACATACAAGAAGCCTAGAGAACTCCAAATAGGTTGAAACAGAAGAGAAATTACTCCTGACACATAATAATCAGAACAGCAAATGAAATAAATAAAGATAGAATAATAAAAGCAGCATGGGAAAAAGGTCAAGTAACATATAAAATCAGACCTATTAGAATTACACCAGACTTCTCACCAGAGACTATGAAAGCCAGAAAATCCTGGACAGATGTTATACAGACCCTAAGAGAACACAAATGCCAGCCCAGGCTACTATACCCAACAAAACTCTCAATTACCATAGATGGAGAAACGAAAGTATTCCATGACAAAAACAACTCACACAATATCTTACCACAAATCAAGCCCTTCAAAGGATAATAAAGGGAAAGCTCTAACACAAGTAGGGAAACTACACCATAGAAAATGCAAGAAAATAATCCTTCAACAAACCTAAAATAAGATAGCCACAAAAACAGAATCATAACTTTAACAACAAAAATAATAGGAAGCAGCAATTAATTTTCCTTAATATCGCTTAATCTCAATGGACTCAATTCCCTAATAAAAAGACATAGACTAACAGACTGACTACATAAACAGGACCCAACATTTTGCTGATTACAGGAAACTCACCTCAGGGACAAAGATAGACACTACCTCAGAGTAAAAGTCTGGAAAACACTTGCAAGCAAATGGTCCCAAGAAACAACCTGGAGTAGCCAATCTAATAAATAAAATCTACTTCCAACCCAAAGTTATCAAAAAAGATAAGGAGGGGCACTTCATACTCATCAAAGTTAAAATCTACCAAGATGAACTCTCAATTCTGAACATCTATGCTCCAAATGTAAGGGCATCCACATTCATTAAAGAAACTATAGTAAAGCTCATATCACACATTGCACCTCACACAATAATATTGGGAGACTTCAACACCCCACTCTCATCAATGGACAGATCCTGGAAACAGAAAATAATCAGAGACACAGTAAAATTAACAGAAGTTATGAACCAAATGGATTTAATAGAAATCTACACGACATTTTATCCTAAAACAAAAAAGATATACCTTCTTCTTGGCACCTCATGCTATGTTCTCCAAAATTGACCATATAATCCATCCAAAACAGGCCTCAACAGATAAAGAAGACTGAGATAATCTGAAGCACCCCATCAGATCACCATGAACTAAGGATGATCTTCAATAACAACATAAATAATAGAAAACCCACTTACAGGAGGAGCCACACTCTAATCATTGATAACTTGGTCAAGGAAAAAATAAAGAAAGAAGTGAAAGACTTTTTAGAGTTTAATCTAAATGAAACCAAAACATACCCAAAATTATGAGAAACAATGAAAGCAGTCCTAAGAGGAGTGCCTTCAAAAAGAAGCTGGAGCAAGCACACACTAGCAGCTTGACAGCAAGCCTAAAAGCTCTAGAACAAAAGGAAGCAAATTCACCCAAGAGGAGGAGACTGCAGGAAATAAACTCAGGGCTGAAATCAAGCAAGTGGAAACAAAAACAACTATACAAAGAATCAACCAAGCCAGGAGCTGGTTCTTTGAAAAAAATCAACAAGATAGATAAGCCCTTAGCCAGACTAACTAGAGGACACAGGGACAGTATCCTAATTAACAAAATCAGAAATGAAAAGGGAGACATAACAACAGAACATGAGGAAATCCAAAAAATCATCAGAACCTACTACAGAAGGCTATACTCAACAAAACTGGAAAACCAGGATGAAATGGACAATTTTCTAGAGAGATAACAGGTACCAAAATTAAATCAGGATCAGATTAATGATCTAAACAGTCCCATATCCCCTAAAGAAATAGAAGTAGTCGTTAATAGTCTCCCAACCAAAAAAAAAAGCCCAGGACTAGATGGGTTTAGTGTAGAGTTCTATCAGACCTTCAAAGGAAACCTAATACCAATATTTCTCAAACTATTCCACAAAATAGAAACAGAAGGTACTCTACCCAGTTTGTTCTACGAAGCCATAATTACTCTGATACCTAAACCACACAAAGACACAACAAAGGAAAAGAAACTTCATACCAGTTTCTCTTATGAATATCGATGCAAAATACTTAATAAAATGCACACAAACTGAATCTAAAAACACATTAAAATGACCATCCATCATGATGAAGTAGGCTTCTTCGCAACGATGCAGGGATGGATCAATATATGGAAATCCATCAATATAATCCACTATATAAACAAACTCAAAGAAGAAAACCACAAGTTCATTTCATTAGATGCTGAGAAAGCATTTGACAAAATCCAACACTTGTTCATGATAAAAGTCTTGAAAAGAAAAGGAATTCACGGCCCATACATAAACATAATAAAAAGCAATATACAGCAAACCAGTAGCCAACATCAAACTAGATGGAGAGAAACTGGAAGCAATCCCACTAAAATCAGGGATTGGACAAGGCTGCAAACTCTCTCCCTACCTATTCAATATTGTACTTGAAGTCCTAGCCAGAGCAATTAGCCAACAAAAGGAGATCAAAGGAATACAAATTGGAAAGAAAGAAGTCAAAATATCACTATTTGCAGATGATATGGTAGTATATATAAGTGACCCCCAAAATTCCACCAGAGAACTCCTAAACCTGATAAACAACTTCAGTGAAGTAGCTGGATATAAAATTATCTCAAACAAATCAGTGACCTTTCTCTATACAAAGGATAAACAGGCTGAGAAAGAAATTAGGGAAACAACAGCCTTAACAATAGTCACAAATAATATATAATAACTTGGTGTGACTCTAACTAAAGAAGTGAAAGATCTGTATGATAAGAACTTCAAGACTCTGAAGAAATTGAAGATCTCAGAAAATGGAAAAATCTGCCATGCTCATCAATTGGCAGGATTAATATAGTTAAAATGGCTATCTTGCCAAAAGCAATCTACAGATTCAATGCAATCCCCATCAAAATTCCACTCAATTTTTCACAGAGTTAGAAAGGGCAATTTGCAAATTCATCTGAAAGAACAAAAATCCTAGTATATCCTCTTCTCAATGATAAAAGAACCTGTGGTGGAATCACCATGCCTGACCTCAAGCTGTACTACAGAGCAATTGTGATAAAAACTGCATGGTACTGGTACAATGACAGACAAGTAGATCAATGGAATAGAACTGAAGACCCAGTAATGAATCCACCCACCTATGGTCACTTGATCATTGACAAAGGAGCTAAAACCACCCAGTGGAAAAGGACAGCATTTTCAACAAATGCTACTGGCTCAACTGGCAGTTATCATGTAGAAGAATGCAAATTGATCCATTCTTATCTCCTTGTACAAAGCTCAAGTCTAAGTGGATCAAGAACTCCACATAAACCCAGAGACACTGAAACTTATAGAGGAGAAAGTTGGGAAAAGCCATGAAAATATGGGCACAGAGGAAAAATTCCTGCACAGAACAGCAATGGCTTGTGCTGTAAGATCAAGAATCAACAACTGGGACCTTATAAAATTGCAAAGCTTCTGTAAGGCAAACTACACTGTCAATAAGACAAAAAGGCCACCAATAGATTGGGAAAGGTTCTTTACCAATCCTAAATTCAATAGGCGACTAATGTCCAATATATACAAAGAACTCCAGAAAACCAATTAGCCCTATTAAAAAATAGGGTACAGAGCTAAACAAAGAATTCTCAACTGAGGAATATTGCATGGTTGAGAAGCACCAAAAAAAAAAAAAAAAAAAAAAAAAAAAGTTCAACATCCTTAATCATCAGGGAAATGCAAATCTCACCAACCCTGAGATTCCAACCCACACCAGTCAGAATGGCTAAGATCAAAAATTCAGGGGACAGCAGATGCTGGCAAGGATATGGAGAAAGAGAAACACTTCTCCATTGCTTGTGGGATTGCAAGCTGTTACAGCCACTCTGGAAATCAGTTTGGTGGTTCCTCAGAAAATTGGACATAGTTCTACCAGAAGATCCAGAAATACCACTTCTGGGCATATACCCAGAAGATGCTCCAATATGTCATAGGGACACATGCTCCACTATATTCATAGCAGCTTTATTTATAATAGTCAGAAGCTGGAAAGAACACAGATGTCCCTCAACAGAGGAATGGATACAGAAAATGTGGTACATTTACACAACGGAGTATTACTCAGCTATTAAAAACAATGAGTTTATGAAATTCTTAGGCAAATGGATGGATCTGGAGGATATCATCTTGAGTGAGGTAACCCAATCACAAAAGAACACACAAGATATGCACTCACTGATAAGTGGATATTAACCCCCAAAACTTAGAATACCAAAGATACAATCTGCAAAACGTGAAACTCAAGAAGAAGGAAGACCAAAGTGTGAAAACTTTGTTCCTTCTTAGAATGGTTAACAAAATACCCATGGAAGGAGTTACAGAGACAAAGTTTGGAGCTGAGACAGAAGGAAGGACCATCTAGAGACTGCCCCACCAGGGGATTCATCCCACAAACAATCACCAAACCCAGACACCACTGCATATGCCAACAAGATTTTGCTGACAGGACCCTGATACAGCTATCTCTTGTGATGCTATGCTAGTGCCTGGCAAATACAGAAGTGGATGTTCACAGTCATCTATTGGATGGAACACAGGACTCCCAATGAAGGAGCTAGAGAAAGTACTCAAGGATCTGAAGGGGTCTGTAACCCTATAGGAAGAACAGCAATATGAACTAACCAGTACCCCCAAGAGCTCGTGTCTCTAGCTGCATATGTAGCAGAGGATGGTCTAGTCCGCCATCAATGGGAGGAGAGGGTCTTGCTCTTGCGAAGATTATATGCCCCTGTACAGGGGAATGCCAGGGCCAGGAAGTGGGAGTGGGTGGGTTGGTGAGCAGGGCCCGGGGAGTGTATAGGGCATTTTGGAGAGGAAACTACGAAAGGAGATAGCATTTGAAATGTAAATGAATCAAATATCTAATAAGAAAAAAAAAGGAAAAAAACTGCAAGATATAAGGACCCATGGGATGAACATGGAACAAAAGAACAACACTCATTTATATGCAGACAGTAAGAAATATAAGTACCCCTCCTTTCTATTTCTAACCAAGAGACAATGTACTAATCTTAACACTTCAGCAAATGGGAGAAAGTTCCCCAACACAAGTCTATTCCATTGTCATATAATATTCAATTCACAGAGGCAGAAAAAAGATAAAGTTTAAAGTTTTTTAAGCAAAATGGTCTCAATATGTTTCTTTAGTTTACTGGTATTCAATTCACAGAGGCAGAAAAAAAATAAAGTTTAAAGTTATTTTTAAGCAAAATGGTCTCAATATGTTTCTTTAGTTTACTGGTATTTTTTTTTTAAATCTTAGGGGATTTTTGCTGTTGTCTTGTTTTATTTGGACTTTTTTCTTTGTTTTGTTCCAGATTTTATTCAGAAGAGAAGAGTCTAGCAAAGAGCAGCATGATTGTTTCAAATTATGTTTAACAGCATTATCACTAATTCTGTCTGTTACAGATCTGGGAATATTTTCACTCCTCTCTCAAGTACTTTAGTCCACATCCTGAGTCTGAGTCTTATTGTAAATGTAAATTCAATTATACATAGTATTCCAAATGGGCAATGCTTTGTTGGTCAAAAAAGGAAATATGTCCCCAAGCATAGAACTGTGTGCACCACTTTCCATCTTCTTGAAACAGACATTAATAGTTTAATTATAATTAGAGAAAGGAGACATGATTCCAAACCTATATTGAATAAATAATGAGAGCTACAAGTGTAAAAGAAATAAATGCATAGAAACACATGAGAAAAAGCTTATCTGTATTTTAAAGTAGCATTAGTAATAATTCCTCCTCAATAATGTCTTTTCTAAGACCAAAGGGCTCTAAAGGTGCCTCGGGATTCTTAAGGCACGTATTTGTGATAAAGGAAACCACTACAATTTCATTTTACAAATGAAAAGGATGTTAGCTTTCAGTAGCTATCACAAATACCTGGAAAATAAACTTCAAAAGAGAAAAGGTTTATTCTGGCTCACAGTTTCCAAGGAACTTGTTGACCCTATGACTTTAGGCCTGTGAAAGTCCCCATATAATGGCAGGGGTATGTGGTTGAGCAACTGGCTCGATTATGATACCTAGGCAGGGAACCAAAGAAAAGACCAGAGGCTCATTATTTCCTTTCAGGATGTATACTCCAGGCCAGGCACCTTTCTACTAGTGCCTCCCTCTTAATGGTTCCAGCGCCTTCCAGTAGTGTCAAGCTATAGAGCAAACCTTTCTTACATAGTCCTTAGTGGCCCAGTCCATGCTTGAACTATATCAACCTGGAGGATACAGAATTCTTGACCAAGCTTCTTCTCTTTTCAAAACTAAAAGTAGACTTCTTCTCAATTGTACAGTAGTGACTATGAGCCAGGAGACAGGTTCCCGAAGCTGTGGCTTGTCCCTTGTATTGTCTCTTGCACCAGTGGTCACAGAAGCCGCTGTCTGGATCATGTAAGGCAAGTCTTCAATTCTCTCTGTAGGGTGTCAGAGCTACACAGCTATGCATCCAGGAGGGACAAATATTCCCTCAGCTAGCCCAAGTGGAGTAAGTAACACCAACATGACTTCTGGTTACCACCATGAGCACTAGTTTGGCCAGAATGCAGGTTAGCTTGTCAAGCAGATATCTAAGTGGCCTTGTTGATTCAGAGTACCACAATAGTAAGTGTCAGTTTCTGCACCTGAGTGATGTTGTAGCATTCTCTCAGCTTGTGCAAGAGGTACATAGCAAGACTCAGTAGTAACTTTTGTCACAGCTCTCCCTGGAGCCCGCCTTCACTTCTCCAATGACAATAGGAAGAGAGTTGTGTTTATGTCCCTAGCACAATCAGTAGACTAAAGTAGACTGAAGGTATCTTGCTTTCCATTTCATCAGAGAATCAAAGAGGAGGCATAATAGTTGGTTTTAACTGCCAACTTGGCCCAACACAGAATCTCCTTTAAAGGGGGTCTAGGAGACATCTTCTAGATCAAGTTGTCCTGTGGTCCTGCCTCTAGAGGATTATCTTGCTCATGAGTTTGCTTGCTTGTCTGTTTGTTTGCTTTTTTCTGCAGTCGGTGTTGAAGTTCCAGTACTTTCTAATAAAATTGAAGTATTCCCTCACATAGAAGTCAAACTGAGTAAATTATACAATATATGTATATATTAATATATATGCATACATTAATATATATATATATTAAGGATCTAGTCATGTTTCATTTCAAGCTTTGAAATCTTATTAGTCTTTAATTGTATGTATATACATATATGTAGATTGTATGTATAAACACACATTTATTGTATGTGTATGCCCAGGAGCATATGTGTACACCACTGTATGTATGTTCCATGTGTGTGGCAGTCAGAGGACAGCTTGTGTTACTTTTTTACTTCCACAAAGAGGATCCTGAGGCTCAAGTCAGCACCATCACCTGGTGAGCCATCTCAACAACCGTAGATCTTAAACCTATTGCCAGCCTAGCTCTTGCATCTGCACAACCCAGCTGTTTACCCCTGCCACTGTAGGACTGTGAGCAGTGCCTATGGTACGTTCTACCTGTATTATTTCATACAATTCTCTCAACAAAGTTCAGATATAATTACCAATCCCCATTGTTGTATGGGGAAAATGAGAAGCTAGTTAGCATAAGATGATACCCTTAATAACACATCTGGTATGAACTTGAACCCAGAATACTCAGAAAAAAAAAATGCCCATACCCACAGTAGGTATTCAATCTATAAAGACATTAGAGTGAGCATTTGGACAATACTTTTGACTAAAGGAAGTTCTCCCACAGATAATCGAAGTTAGGGCTCCTGGTGGATCCTATTCCAAGTCTATCAAGGAGGTGCCTTTTCCCAGGGCTAGATGAAGAACTGGCAAAAAAAAAAAAAAAAAAAAAAAAAACCCTCATTGATTCATATTATATTTTTTCCAGCCAAGGTATTTATGTAATGGCTATTCTGAAGAGAGAGCTATTTTTGTTCTGTTTGTTCTGTTCAGGTGTTTGTTACTATGGGGGCTCCACGTGAAGCAGGAAGAGAAAGAATTGCAGAGCCTTGCTGTGGGCAAGTGGCTTTCCAACAGGCCCCCAGTCTTCTGGAAACCCTAGGAACACTGGGAACCATGAAAAGAGCTCCATAAACCTGCTATGGAGAAAAGGTGAAGTCTCACACTGGGACAAATTCAAGCAGGTTTTCAAAGTAACCAGGGACCACCTTGCTGCAAAGTGCATACAAAAGCAAGCAAATACTCCCACACTTAAGAGAAGTGAAGCAGGTTGGGTTTTATTGTCCACCCTCAATGTTTAACACAGTGCAGTCTCTGGAAGGATTTACCTTACAACCTGTTTCACAATCAAGTGTCAAGATGGGGAAATGACCCTTGACAGTTCTCAGTCCTGGAAGATGGAGAGCCAGTTCTCCCTCCTGTTGCCTATGAGGTAACTAGTACCTCCCAGGGAAATTAGGAGATACTAGTGAAGAGTCCTGCACTGGACCACAGCTTAAGGTCAGTCTGATAAATGTCACACCAGGTTTTACAGAGAGCATCTGCGTTCTTATTTTCAGAGGAGAACGGTTTCCATTTTACTTAGTTACTTGTGTATTTGGACAGGTATGACATTATCAATGAACAAATTTTTATTTGCTAGATAGGTGCTCTACTCCTGAGCAGTGCTTTCGGCCATATGTGCATTTTAAGATAATCTTCTTATCTGTGGTATTCATATTTTAAATCAACGCTATTGAATACAAGTTGACATTAGTTTGAGTCACGGCCTACAGAAGTCAGACACACAGACAGAGAATGGAATTTAAGAATATGAATAAAGGCAAGGCATTAAAAGAAATTAGAAATCATTTGGGCGAGGTGGCGCACACCTTTAATCACAGCACTTGGGAGGCAGAGGCAGAGGCAGAGGCAGGAGGATTTCTGAGTTCAAGCCCAGCCTGGTCTACAGAGTGAGTTCTAAGACACCCAGGGCTATACAGAGAAACCCTGTCAAAAAAAAAAAAAAAAAAGTAGAAAACATGTAAAATCAGAAAATAATGAATCTTCCCCTGTGTTCATATGTGCATCGTTTTTCCAAAAAGTACCTCTTTTTAATCCAGGCTTGGTGACAAACACCTGTAATCCTAGCACTTGGAAGTCTGAAGCAGAAGGCCAGCCTTTGTTACATTGTGAAATTCTGTCTCAATAACTAACAACAACAACAACAAAAAGGCTTAAAACTTCAAAAACTCAATTATTTAAACTCATCTATGAAATAGTATTTTTCTTAAGAAAACACTACATAATAATATAATAAAGGAAAATATTAATTCCAGAGATGTGAGGAGAAAGTCCACAGACCCACATCATGGCCAAATTAATTAAAGAAAGTTTTTTTAGTAGTATACAGGCTGTCTCTCTCTAAGGCAAGATTTAAGAGATCAGCATTGGAAATGGGGAAGATACGGGCTTTGATAGTTTGGGAGTAGGGGGTTTCTAAATGAGGAATCTCACAGTCAAATAGGTGGGGTTACAGAAACAGAACATAAGCATAACAAGTTGCTCACAACAACCTCCTGAAACAAAGACATGATTGCAAAGTGGTTGTAACAAGGTAGCTGTAACAACATGGTCATAACAAGGTGGTCATAACAACCTTTTGAAACAAAGGCATGGTTGCTATATCCTGAAACAGCCAATGCACAGTCATTTGTAGTTAAGGTGACAGGTAGGATATAGCCCAATCCTTAAGAAAAAGATTATTATAAACAAGAATGAATCTACAAGAATGAATCTAGTTTGCTTTTACTATAAGATGGCTTTCAAGCCTAAAATGGAGGCAGGGTGGTTTATCAAAATCTCAGGACTGGTGTGCAACTGTTTACTAGGGTGGTTGCCTAGCATGCATGAATCCCTGTGTTTAATGACAGTGCCCTATAAAGTATCACCATTTATAATCCTAGCACTAGGGAGGCAGAGACAGGTAGATCAGCCATTCAAAATCATCCTTAGCTGCATAGCAAGTTCCAGGCCAGGCTGAGCTACCCAGGACTCTTTCTCAATCAAAATATAAAAGTCCAAAGAATCATTTGAGTTTTGAAGTAGAAGGTCATTTTTTCAAGTATATGAATGTTTTTCCTGCATATATGTCTGTGTACCATGTGCATTCCTAATGTCAGCAGAGGTGAGAAGTTAACTTTTTACCTGGAACTGCAGTTAAGATGCTGTGAGCCACCCTCCGGGTATTGGGAATCAAACCTAGATCTGCTGGAAGCAGCCAGTACTCTTAACTGCTAAACCATCTCTCTATCCCTGAGGTAATTTTTTAACACTAAGTTTACTAAGGGAAGGAAATGTGTGGGTTAGATTGTTTGCTTGTTTCTATGGGGTGGGTCTTCCATCTTGGCCTCTCAGAAGGCTGGGAGGAAATATGTGACCTTTTCTCCCTGGGAAGAGGCTTTTCTGGGGGGGGGGGGGGTAGAGAAGGTGCCAGTCTTCCTGAGGTGGCTGGGAGTCAGGAAGTCCCTGGAAGGATGAAGTAGTAGTCTGGTCACAGGGTCCTTTGCTTTGACCTGCAAAAAAACCCTCTGTGGCTTGGTCTTAACTCTTTAGGACACCCTGATGAAAAGTTTTGATGTTTACATTCTCAAGAGAAAGTACAACTCTTAGTTTAAAGAACATTAGCAGTCAGGCACTAGTAGTGCCTGCCTTTAATCTCAGCACTCAGGAGGCAGAGGTTTCAAAACAGTCAGGGCTATACAAAGAAACCCTGTCTTCAAAACAAAACAAAACAAAACAAAACAAAAAACAAAAAGAATATTAGCTATGTAATTCCTTAAGTTAGCTTGAAGATTGCACCGAAGTTAAAACATAGGTGGAACCATTCGGCTTTGTAGTAATGTTTCATTTTTAGGACCCCCTTTTTTTCTCCCTGTTTTCCTTAACCAGCAAGTTGTTCTCTTTCAGCTTACGCACACAATTGTTTATTATTAGTATTATTTATTATTCCAGTGCCAGAGATAGAAGTTCAAGTCTCGAGCATGTTAGAGTTTCCCAAACTCCTCCCCAGTTTGCCAACACAGATTATAACCATTAAGACAGTAAGTTAGGAAGGATGGAAGAGCAGAAGAGAAAGGGCAGTCATTTATATTTACTAAATAACAGGAAATCCAAAGGCTTGACAAGAAAACTTCACAATGTGTTTTTCCTCCAATTCCCTCTTTGAGTTTATAGAAGTGGACAAAGATAACTTTCACTCAATTTAGTAAAACTTGCTCTAACATGGACACACACACACAGGTTTTTTTGGGAGGGGGTGGTTTTGTTTTGTTTTTGTTTCTGTTTGTTTTTCATTTTTGAGGAACTGCTGTTAGAGGCATGGCTACTGTCTTATGAGTTCCCTTGGGAGACTCCAGGGGTCAGGAGAGACCAGAGCTTTTTGATTTCTCTTGGACTTAACTGCTAAAGCAATTTTTGTTCCATTAGGTTTGTAACTTGAGCATCTTCAGAGTGAATTTACGCGGTGCCTCAGTTTATTAATTCATCACATCTTAGTCTTCACATGCCAAAAAACAAACCAAATTCACATAAGCTCCAACATCTACTTGTGCACTGCCTTGAAAAGTGTTCTACGTAAAATGAGTCTAGGATCTAAACACCTAAGCACTCCAAGGGCATACTGCATACAATGGCAGTTATCGCCTGAGTTCTCAAAAGCAATCTAATCTGCTATGGGAAATCACCCTAGAGGCCATCTGGCCTTTGGCTAGTAGGAAGAGTGATTTTCCTGGTAGTCCTGAGGAATGCTAAAAGCCTTGCGATATGATCTGGCAGTTAGAATCTAACTACTTAGCAAAGCATCTCCTACAATTCCTTATCAATACTTTTCTAATTATCCTTTCCACCTTTGCAGAATGCAAAAAAAAAAAAAAAAAAATTGTATGCTGGTAGACTTCCCTAGCTGCAGAAACACCTAATTTTAAAAAATTATTTTAAAATTTAATATTGTCTTATATGTATGAACATTTTATCTGTATACCACTTGCATGCCTGGTGCCTGTGGAGGCAAAAAGAGGTCATTGGATCTCCTGGAACTGGAGTTTCAGAGATTGTGAGTGCCCATGTGGGTGCTGAGACTCCAGCCCATGTCCTCTGCTACAGCAACCAGTGAGTGCTCTTAACCACTGAACCGTCTCTTGATTCCTTGCTTTCAGGTTTCTTAAAAAGAATACCCAGTGGGAAATTACCTTGCTGCAGGAAATCAAATCCTATCTAGGGTAATTCAGCTTCACCCAAATCTCTCAGATGAGAAAAGCAAATGACTGAGCAAGCAACAATACAATGCACTGTTAGCTGATCCAGGCGCACACCCCAAAGAAAGGTGGGAAGACGCTTGAAACAGCATCTTGAATTCTCAGATCACTGAGGGCTTTTACAAGTCAGCTGACTGACCTGATAATCAATTGGGAAATCAGGGTGAACTGGCAGCACAGCATTTAATTCTTCAATTATAACAATGGTCCAAAAAATGACAAATCAAACAAATGACCTTTTCCAAAGAAATTAAATAGTTCTTCACTTACAAAACCCCAACTCTGTGGTAAAATTCCAGAAGGCAGTACAGCAACGACTTGCACTTTACTGGAAGCACCTATAGGCATGTTTTAACTGATGGTGGTGACTGTGTAGAATGAATCCAGCCTCCAAGGGCGGCTGAGATATGATCTGCCCCTCACCGAGTCTCACCAGTGTATCTGGAACTCTAAGAGAACTCAGGAAGGAAACAGATACAGGAGATTAACATTCTTCCAGTGACCCTACAGTTATCCCCAAAGGAAACAATTATAAACCTAAGTATTCAGTATGTGTGAGAAAAGCATACACAGAAACAGCACATGAGTACTACATTGCTAAGTCCAGCCAGCAGTTTACTGAAAAGCTGCCCATCTCAAATATGCAAATTTGAAACAATTCAAAATCAATTAAAAACAACCTACCATATAAGTCAGTCATTCATCCCCAAATCGGGGGGGGGGGGGTTGTTTTGGTTTTGATTTTTGTTGTTTAGAGACAAGGACTCATTATGTAGCCTTAGCTGACCTAGAACTCAACTGTCACAGATTTGCCTGCATTTGCCCAGCATTAACTTTTTCTCTTGATCCTAGAGATTGAACCCAAGGCTTCACAAGTATTAGGTAACTGTTTTGTGTTGTTAGTTTGATTGGTTGGTTTGTTTGTTTGTTTAAGTTTTTTCCTGGGGTGTTTTGTTTTGTTTTGTTTGGGGCTTTGGGGGGTGTTTTGTTTTGAGACAGAATCTCTGTGTAGCCCTGGCTGTCCTGGAACTTGCTATGTAGACAAGGATGGCCTCAAACTCACCGAGATCCTCTTGCCTCTACTTCCCAAGTCCTAAGATTAAAGATGTGCTCCTTTTCTTTTGAGTTCTTAACAGAATTACAGCATCTGCCCACTCCCTCTGAGAGATTAAACTCAGGCCTGATATTCAGTTTTTTTACTGTAATTATCTTAAGTTATATTATTGTTCCCATTCTCCAGGCAACAAAATGAAACACTCAATTTGTTTCCAGTTTGCTGAAATTCACACAGCTCTGGAGGTTTAAAGTTATTTAGGCTAAGAGGCACAGAAGAGGACCAATTAGACGTTCTAAGGGGAAAAAGCTGTCCTGGCCCTGAGAAGGGCAGTTCTGCATCTGCCATGCTAGATGCCCCTGCCTTCAAGCTTTCAGCCTATAATCAACCCATATTGAAACCAGATTTACGGGCACTTCAGAGGAGAGCTTTGTGATTTTCTAAAGCAGACATGTTTAGTATTTTAGAAGGTCAAACCCCCTATGGTGCAGTGTTTTTAATAAAATCAGTTCAACAGAAATTAGAGACACACCAGTCAATTTCTAGGAAGCCTCTAAGCCATCTGAAATAAGAAGGAAAAAACATAAAAGACAAAATCGGGTTCGGATCAATCTCTTCCAAAAGGGCTAAGACTTTCGGGGTATAGATACAGAAACATCATGACAATCTTAGCTCCATTTGTGTCTGGTTTGAGCAAGTTTCCACTTAGAAAGGAAAATTACTTTGGGGGAGAGTGTTCTATGTCATTGCTAAACAAAGGCTGTTCTGGGTAGTAGAGCCTTACATAGCCTCCTCAAAATATATGCACAAACCCCTAATAGAGAAATGAACTAATGAAGGAATCATCATACCACTCTTGGATCACCAAAGCAGATGGACAGCTCTGCCTCCTACTGTGAGTGTTCAGCCCTCACAGGGAAGCCAGTAAGCTAAAATGCAGAAGAACCTACATTCAACAACAGAGCAAGCTGTGGAGAGGTCAAGATGAAGCTAAACACAGGATTTGCTCTTAGGAAAAGGGGTGTCATTTCAGACAGCTAGAGCTGGATACCCAGGAAAGTCAGAGGGACTATGAGTCCCTACCCCACAGGACAGGTTGGAGTAGACTCGTGAGTGCCTACAAAGAACAGGAAACAGGCCAGGCAAACACAGAAGCACAGGAGACCCTGCATTCTGCTTGCAGGAGACCTTCACACTGGGCAGACCCAAGCCTTTCCTGCGGGGTGGTGCACACAGATGTTACAGCCTTTCAAAACTCAAGGCTTCCCTCGTTTTTTTTCTAATGAGCTGCTGAAATGCTAATTCAAAGTGACCTGAAATTCGCAAATAAGGAGCAGATAGAGGAGACTGTGCCTCCACAGCACTAGAGAATGTAGAGTGACACTTTTAAAGCAGGGCTCTCAATCCTTCTAATGCTGAAACTCTTTAAATACAGTTCCTCATTTGTGATGACCCCAAGCATAAAATCATTTCACTGCTACTTCATAATTGTAATTGCTGTTATGAATCATAATACAAATATCTGATATGCAGGGTATCTGATTAGTGCCCCCTAAAGGAGGCTAGCCTGGTCTCCACAATGACTTACAGCACAGCCAAATACCTAGTGAGACCATATCCTGAGAGGGAAAAAAAAAAATCTAGGTGCTCATTTCCCTGCTAGTCACTTCAGCTCATTAGTCCACACAGGTGGCACTGCTCTTAAGGAACTTCAAATTATGTTTAGTACCCTAGTGAAAGTATGCAAAGATACAGGCAAATCTCATCTTCAAATATGCAGGCTACAGGTTCAAGTTAAAAAAAAAAAAATCAGGTACATAAAAGAAATTCTCATATTTAACATAACAAAGATCCATTTGAGGGAAAGGTCCATAAACAAGGTAAAGAAAGTTGTAGAGGAGACAAAATGTTACCTTCATGTTCTGTCATATTCTATTTGGTTATATTAAGGGACATTTTGAAGAGGAAACCTAATAGTTGTGTTATTAAAATGTCAATTTAATGACAATCACTACTGAAAGCCTTCTTAAGGACTAAAAAGATATTTAGAAACAGATACTCTTTAAGTATAAAAATGTTTAAAGACCAGGAGCATTGCTTAACAAAGTTTGGCTAGTTTTGGAGACGAAATATTTAATTTGGTTGGAGACAAAATAAACTGTCACAGTAGATAGTAGTTACCTTTACTAAGGACATTCTTGAGCTGGGGGAGGTGGACATAGTCACAGTCGTTGCAGAGAAAGCGGATGAAGCTGATAAAACACTCCTTTTGTCACGGCAACTTCAGACACTCATGTCCTATGTGGTCTGGCACAAGTGAGTGAGGAATTCCTAGAGCTTGGGGAGTAGCTTAGTGGTAGAGACTGTGCACTTAGCATGCACAACTTTTAGCACAAACAAGCAAAGTTCTTACATGAAAACTAAAACCAGAACCATTCTGGAAAACAACTGTAAGTGAGACACTCGACAATGGTCATTACACAAAGATAATTAATTATACGTTTGTGTAAGAATGAACAAGATCAAAACCTACATTTGAGAAGTATGAGTAAACGGATTTTCATTCATATAATTAACATGTACTCTCATACACTTCCAAATCAAATGTTTTTTGACTGATTGGCTTTCTGTGGTGCTGGAGAAATCACAGCCAGGGCCTCACGCACACCAGACAAGCAAGCATCTTACCACTGCACTGCACCACCACCAGCCTCCCCACACCCGTCTGAAGTTTTAATTCATGAAAGACACCACTAAATTTTCGGACAAAAATATATATATTTTAAAAAATCTTTACAATAAATGAGGATGTAGGAGCTTACAGAGAGCACAGTGTTTTTACTTCAGTCAGCTGCAGCTCCCTAGGACACAAAGAACCCTGGGAAAGTGTGCAGAGTCCTCTCTTTGCTTTTTATAACTTTAAAGCAAATTAATCCATTTGACTGTAGAATCTGTGCAAATAATCCTTCAGAAGAAATACCCAAGATTCTCTTTTCAGAGGTCATTTTGTTTCTCCAAGATGACTAAGCGAGTTAGTTGTCTCCAGATAAAAGTGCTCCTGTCAGCAGAACTCAGAAGGCCTTCAAGGGTTCCATTTATAGTTCAGACATGACTGTCATATGAATTCCAGCTTTCCATGACCACTGTACATGCCCCAGTGCACAAGGGAGAGGATCTTCTCATTACTGAGCTCTGCTTGCCGCATTTTGTCACAGGTCAGACAGCAGTTCTCCTGCCCACTGACAGGCACCATGCACTCCAAGTCCAACTTTGCAACTTGCCCCTTCTTGGAATGGTGTCCGTGAAAGCTGTAGTGCAGACGGGACAGCATCTGCTGCCGCTCATCCTGCAGCCTCTTGTTCTCACTTCGAAGCATTCGCAAGGCCAACATAATGAGCAGCACCAAGATCAGTCCGCCAGCAATGGGAACCGCTATCACAGCTGCGCGGAACCACAGTTCTTTGGAGGAAGTCAGCTCCTGCATCTTAGTGATGAGGTTTCTGCTGCTGTCATGCTGATACCGGTTTCCTTGTCCTAAAGGAGTACAAAGAAAATGGTCAAACAAACTAGGTGATCGCCTCCTAGAAGCAAGCATGAACACACAACTATTTTCCATAAGAAAGCTCATTTAAAGGGCAACTTACCAGCCACTTCCAAGAAACTACATGTTACAAAAGTACCCAAAGATGCTTACAAATGCATTTGTTTACAGGCTGTCATTACTTGGATGTAATGGTCTTTTAATGTCCTCAAAATGTTCAAATAACAGACAAAGCCTATTACACAGAGACATCTAATGCTCAGGCAGACATAAAAGCCACTCAGTTAGAGACAGTCTTTGCATCCAGCCATGATCTCTCTCTGCTGTCTCTAATTACATTAACAACAAAATCAATAGCAGACATAGGAAGTCGCTGCTGTCACAGGCCTATAGATCAGGCAGTCTTTGGGTCAGGACAGCTTAGACCTACCTGAGGCTTCGCTCTTGGAAGGAGAGAGGACGTCATGCAGTCCTCGATAATTGCACATGTCTTCGTGACAGCATTCCAAAGTGGGCATGGCAGGGCCAGAGTGGTTTTGGGCCTGTTTGGCTCGGCAGATGTCTGCCGTGCTTGCAAGTGAGTCCAGGCAGCCGTGGGTGAGTGGAGAATTGGTGTTCTGAGGATCGAGAAGTCTGGAGAAGCAGGCACTAAGCTCAGACTTACACATGTAACCTGTTGCCACACAGTGAGCAGCATCACAGTAGCATCTGATCTCTCCTGAAAACAAAGAAACCACATAAACATCGCGTGAACCCCAAACTCAAAGGCGCTTATTGTAGATTATTCAAGATGACTGTTTCCAACCAGCAGCACACAGGGACAGAAATGCTCCCAAAGCAAGGAGTGTCTTAACTTTCAGCGAGCTAATGTTAGAAATATACTCAACCCAACAACAGATTTGTAAGTAATCAACTATGCTGTAGTTTGAAAGGAAAATGTTTTCACTATAATGCCTTTTGTTATAAGGTAAAATCGTGTTATTTATTCATTTTTATGCTATACAACCATACAAGATAAAAATGTCAGGCTTTAGGATTTTGTCTATATAAATATTTGATCAGAACTACTGAATTGTTTGGCATCCCAAAGGACCGAGCTAAGTTGTACAAGCCTGAGCTGACACCTTATAAAGTTATTAACTAGACACAACAATCTAGAAACTGCACAGGTCAGGAGGTTTTCAAACCATGAAACTGGCAGCTATCTGGACTCTCTCTAAAAAGGCAAACTTTGCCTATAAAGATCCTTTCATGCATAGGGGCTTTTAGTCCGAACATTGTAAAACAGGAACTAGGCAGTTTACAATTAGTGGTTTGCTTGCCAAAGTCAATTTCTTTCAGCCCAAATGGAAAGTCATAAAAGTGGGGGAGGTAAAACTGCCGGGGTAACTTCTCCTCCTCCTCCTCCTCCTCCTCCTCCTCATCCCCTCTTCCTCTTCCTCCTCTTTAGCTTTACATGTAATTTAACATGTGACCTAAAAGAGCAAACTTGTAACTCAAAGTCCCTGCGGGTTGAAGGAGAAATCCTTAAGGAAACCTCAAATTTTTCTCCAGGAAGTGATTAAAGTTTCTTTTATAAAACTGGATTCTGTGAGTTGCAAGGCTCTGTTAACATCTTGTGACAGTGCAAGATTTCAGGCTTGGCCATGGACCTAAGAGTTATCTATCACAAGAAACCCAGATACCCAACAGGCTGAACACCCATCACTGTTGGCTGCCACAGCTCACTATTGTAAACCAAACGCACGCATACATCTCCCGTTGCAGGTCCCAATCAGACCATCTTTCTACTTACTGGAACCTCCACTCTGACATTCAACACTGAGAGCCTTGGCGTTTCCAAACCTTCCCCCCACCCCCAAGTTCACTCCTCTTCCTGCTCCTTTCTGTGAATGCCTGAGTAAGGTGTCTCATTTAATTATCTGTCCAAATTCCAGGCTACCACATGGTGTGCTCAGTTTTCACCCAGGCTGCTCACACTTCAGTTGGAAGAAAAGCCAGCTAGTTCAAACCTTGCTAACCCTGTTAGGTCCAGGTCCCTTCTCCTGCCTCATCTACTTCAAGAAAGATCCTTAAGTCTACAGCAATTCCTTTCTGTTTTCTCCTCCTCCTTCCAAGTTCAGTGTATTCTTTGCATAAAAGTTTACCAGTCTTAGGTGATAATGACTACATATCCCTGGCCTGACAATTTCTATACAGATTTAAAGTAGAAATTAAACAGATTAAAAGTATGCTTTGAGCCTATTGGCCTCAGATTTGGTACAGAAAGTGAAAACTAAATGCAAGTAAAAGGCTGCTTCAGTGTTTATGAGCACCTATTTAAAATACTACATTTTCAATGACCTAAAGCAGTCTTAATAAAATTTTGACAGGTAATCGAGAAAGTTCTAAGACTTTAAAAAAAAAATGGAGCCACATTTCAACAAGGAGAATGGACTTCTGTATTACTGTATTAAAACAAATTTCTGTCATTTCATAAGGTTTCTTCCTGTGGCATGCAAAGGCCAAAAGGGGACTGGTATTTTAAAACAGTGAACAATGCTCTTCTGTTTGCCCCTTTCTAGTTACTGTATGTAGTGATTAAACAAAAATGTCTGCTCTAGTCAAAATGGCTACAGCAGAGGCTGCTGGCTTCTTTTAAATTAAGCTTTTGAAGTCCGAAGCAGTCAGAAATCTCTGATCCCCTAATTATATCATTATCAGGCACATAGTTTCGGTATCTGTGACTTCATGTCAGCCCCAGTCCCTCCCTGTTCTGCCTGCCTTTGATAGGGCCAGGAGGCTCCCCTCTGCAGGCAGCAAGGGCTGTTATTTAGGGCTAATTACACCCTTCCTTCCAAAATAAATAAATACTGTAGCACCTCATCCTAGCTGGGCTGGCTTATCCTTAAACCTCAGGCCTGCTACAAGGCAATTAGAGAAAAGTGTTCCCATTTTTAAAAAGATGGGTTTGTAGAACAGGAGGCAGAGTGAAGGGAGAGAACTAGTCGGGGTGACCGGAGAAAATGGGAGTTAAGAGAATTTCCATTAAAAGGTGAGCGCTGCTGAAAAAAAAAGAAAAAGAAAAGGCTGTTTTCTCCCCTTTTTTTCCAGTGGCGTCTGTAAAAATAAGGAGCAGGAAAGGGAATGGGTGGCAGTGCCTACTCTTCCCAACCTCTCTAAAGCAAGAGGACACACTTCAACAGGCACTTACATTCCCATACTCATTGGTCCACTGACACTCACACTCCAAGATATTCAGACACGCGAAGAAACACACGGCACTAGCACTCAGAAAGTCAGACACGTGCAGAAATTCAGAAGCATGAAAGTCAAGCCCCAGCTCAGAAACAGACACCCGCAAACTTAAGGACACTGTAGACACAAACTCAGACATCCAAAAACACACGGAAAAACTTAGTAGCAACCAAAAGAGATGCCTGGCCGGTCCAGTTGGGATCTGCGTTTTCTCCGGACAGTCCCGTCGGGGTACTTGAGCCCAACGGCGTCTGGTCATCTCTTCCCCCCAAGTTCAGGAGCTTACCACCGGCCAACTGCCCCCAAGGTCTGGCTGTCGTTTAACGCTCCAGGCCCGGGGCCATAGAGCGGACCAAGGCAAAGGCGGGAACCTCATCGCCGCTCACCAAGCCCGACGGCCGACCCCCCAACCCCCAACCCCCAGTCCCGGCACGCAGTCCCGCGGCACTCACCTTTGGTGAGCAGCACAGCCATGGCGCAGAGCTCCAGCTGCAGCCAGATGAAGAAGTAGCTGGAGTGGCGATCCATTGACGCCTCGCGCTCCCGTCGCTCCGGGAGCCAGGCGCGGCTGCACTACGACCCCCGGGGCGCGCCGAGCACGAGCCCGGGCGCCGTCAGTGTCCGGGCGGGGGCCGAAGCATTGAGCGGGACTAAGACTACCGAGGACACGTTCCCGGACCCGCGCGCTCCTCGGCGGTCGTCCTCTCGCCCCGCCAGCCCGCGCACAAGCCACGAACAGCGGACGGGAACTGGACGTAACCACAGAGAGCAACGCCTACACCAGCCTGGCAGCCAGAGTCCCCGCCGTAAATAGCGCCCGGCGCCCAGAGTGGGCCAAGCGCGGCCCCGCCCTAAGCCCCGCCTCCACTCTCCGATTGGCGGACGCCTCTAGCCCCAGGGCCCAGCCGCAGGGGGCGGGGCCAGACGCGGGCTAAGGCAGACAAGCCGCCGGGCTCCCGCTGGCGCTGGCAAGTAGCACTGTGGACACGGCCGCAGCACTCCCCCTAGCGAACGCCTGCGCGAACAGCCTCATATGCGTCGCAGAGCGCCCCCCTCTTCTAGATAGGTTCGGAGTTTGCTACGAGACCCTCACTGCTCAGTCTCTGGTCAGCGGCCTCCAGCACGTGGCTTCGCTTTTGTCCCACCTGAAACCTGCAAGGGACGCCACACTCTCAGTAGTCATGTCCCAGAGTCCCCCAGAGAGAGTAGCTATGCCGTAGTGCCTGGCCCCGGAATCCCCCCAGGGATGGTGATCATACCCATGTCTCCAAGACCCGGATCCCCGCCTCCCCTGGACAGAAACCATCCTCCGGCCGCCAGGACACGGAACCCTCACGAACAGTGACCATGCCCGGGCTACCCAGCCCCAGAGGGACAGTGGCCATACTTCGGTTGCCGAACTCGGAAACCACCAGGGCCATGCCCCAGCCACCAAGTCCCGGAGACACAAACTTACCCCACCACCACCAATACGTAACAATAGGATTGGGGCCCGCCCGCCCGCGCGTGGCCGAGGAGGAGTAGGGTGCACATAGTCAAGAAGGGGCAGCCGGCTCTCTGCCGGCTCCCTGGCTCCCTCCGGCGCATCCGCCCGCGCCGACCGCCTTGTGATCAATAAAGCCCAGACAGACAGACTGTTGATCAGTAGGAGCCGCTGGATTCTCCTGGGTAGACTGGGGACCCGGAGCCTGCTAGAGACACTTAACGAAAATTAGCAAATCCAAAAGCACCCGGCGCCAGCTAGACGACACTGGCAGAGACTCAATTAATCACCACCACCACCACTCCCAAACAATCGCAGGCAAACACACCCGCTGACCTGATCAATATCAGTCCCACAGAGATCTCTTTGCTGAGATACCAAATCATTTATTAGGGCTTGCAGGGCGGCCTGTCCTAAAGGAACCTAAGATGGAGATGAGATGCTGTTTGGTTGTCTAAGGGGAAATGGGCTTAAGGGTTTTATCAGAGCGAATGGTCTTTTATCCACCCCCAACCCCAAGCAAAAGCAAGCCATCTGCAAAATTCACTTTTAGGGTCAGCTAACATTTAAAAGGAAGAGAGCATAAAAGTCAGGTCATTTAGAATGGGAAGGCAAATGTGAAGAATAAGGCTGGAAGGCAGCTCAGAGATACTTGAAGCTCTGGGTTCCTTTCCAGCACAGCCAGGCAAAAACTTAGGGTGAAATGTCTACGGATTGAAAATCTAGCAGGAACTTCTGAACACCTAGCATAGTAAATTTTTTGGAAGTCTTCGGAGACATAAAAAGTTAATGAAGCTACCTTCAAAAACTGTTTTTGTGTAAAAAGAAAAAAAAAGTAAATGATCTCATAATCTTATCTCTATTACTTTTTTAGGTAAAAACTACATTTTAAAAGGAGGGAGGGAAGTTCACACTTGTAATCCAAGCAATTGGTAAACTCTAGGGTGACTAACGCTGGAAAATTGGCAAGGGTTGGAGGCCAGCCACTGGCTATGTAAGTGAGTTCCATATCAGCTTGGGCTGCAAACTAGACCCTGATTCAAAACATAAGACAGAATTTTACAAGTTTTAATACAAGAAAAGAAGTAAATTGATTGTTGAGTACACCCTAAAAATCACACAGTATGAAAGGGGGAGGCAGAAGAATTGCAATTTTAAGGCCTGCCTTTATTCTATATCAAAACGCTGTCTCAAAAAATGCACACACATGGGCTGGAGCGATGGCTCAGTGATTAAGAGCACTGACTGCTCTTCCAGTGGTCCTGAGTTCAATTCCTAACAACCATATGGTGGCTCACAACCATCTGTAATGGGATCTGATGCCCTTTTCTGATGTGTTTGAAGACAGTGACAGTGTCTTCATATACATAAAATAAATAACTATTAAATACACACACACACACATACAAGGTATGATAGGGCAAATTCAGCTGAGGTTTTAGGAGAAAACTGAACAAATAAGGACTCTCCGTAAGCTGCAGGCTTTCTTTGCAGTCCACAGGAAGAGGGTGTCATCCGTCTTTTCTTGGCTGTCCTTGAACTTTGGGCAGTTAATCCAAGAGCCCTGTGGAACGTGTATTCAGATAATGACCCACTCTTTAAACCTTGGCGAGTTCATCATTGGCTAAAAAGCATCTTTCAGAGCATACTCATTCGGCCACTTTGGAGTTCCCACTAGTAGACCTCACTGAGTCTAGAATCACAGAGATTTGGACATCGAGACAATGTGTCACAAAAAAAGAAGGTGACATGGAATTGTGTGCATGATGGTAGAATGAAGCTCAACGGGGTGAAGATGTCCAGGGATGGTATCCTTGAAGCAGTGGCACTGAGATTATCTCCTACTGAGTAAAGATTGTTTGAGTAAGACCACTTCAAAGATAGAGGATCACAACAATTTAGGGCTGGATTGAGTTAGTTGTCGGAGAAGACAGGGATGGTAAAGAAAGGATGATAGGTAGAACTGCAGGTAATTCTTTGTGGCTGGGACATAAAATATGAAGCAAGGAACAGACCCAAACCTACTGAGGACTATTTACCTTTGATGAAGACAAATATTTTATTAACTGAAGAAGATGTAAGGGGATTTACAGCTGAACACTCTCTATGTTCCAGTTTGTCTCAGTTAATATCCCTTTTCACACTGGAAAGTTGCAGCAGAAGCCAGGCTAGGAGAATGCTCTCTTATATGACCAGTCACATGACCCACAGTGAACTAATATGGTAGAGGACAGCGTCAGATTAATTTCTGCCTTCCTTGGTGTTTGAGGTGTGTTCTTCCTTGTTCACTGATAGCTGTTCTTTAAGCTTTTGGGGAGTCTTCCATCTCCTGGGAGTTGGGAGCATAGGAAGTGGAAGGAGGAGGATTTCTAGTTCTTCACTCCGATAACATGGCTTTATTTGGTTCTAGATGTGGAACGTGGGATCTCCTTCTTGTGTGGCAAGCCCTTTTCCTACAGAACCATCTTTACTAAACACTAAACCTGTCTTTTAGTTTTTTTACTTTAATCTTAACTTAGGAATATTGTTGTTGAAACAGGGTCTCATGTAGCCCAGGCTGGCCCTGAACTTCCCATACAGTCAAGGATAACCTTGAATTCATGATCCTCTTACATCAAATTCCTAAGTTTAGACATCCTGACTCGCCAGGCTTGGAAAACTCAAGAATCTTAGTAAGTTTCTCATCTCCCTAGTCCCACTGTTTTTCTTTTGTAAAGTATGGCACTACTGTATACCAGAGGCTGGCCTTGAATATAATCCTTCAGCCTCCTAAAGTGCTAGGATTACAGGCATGCACTACCAAAGCCTGTTTAAATAACATTTATTCTTTTGATTTCTGTGACATGGAGATCAAATCCAAGGCTTTGCTCATGCAGAACAAGTACTCTTCCACTGAGTGACATCCCCAGTCATAAAACTCTCTCTAATTTACAGTTCTTACACTGACAAATCAAAGAACCCCTCTAAAGACACTTGTATTTATCAAATTATTATCTTTTACTATTACATATTTGTTAAGGTTATTAGTATCTACATTTTGAGTTTTATATTTGCATATTGGTTCTAATATAATTCAGAGCAAGAACTTGAGATTCAGTCCTCAGATTTCAACTCTTATTGCTTGGTCAAACTTCTTAAGTGGCTAAAAATTAGTTATAAGAGAAACAAGCTTGTACTTTAATGGGCTTTTCAACTAAGTGAATGGGAGTGTTTGAATCAATGTAGAAAGTCAAAATTAGGTTAGGGATAATGTGTCAGTTATGAGCCCATATCAATAGACAAGAGAGCAGGCAACAATTTTAATTCTATTTAAGATGTTTAAGGACAACTGCTTCTCTGTAGAATTTCATTTTGTGTTCTGCAAGAGACTCTCTTAACCACTTTCCTACATTCCGCTTCTTCAGTTCATATAGCTATGGCAGCACAGTCATGAAACCCAGTGCTTCCTCTCGTTATATAGTCTTCTGGCTGCTACAATTCACTTTGAGTTCCTAATAGTAGCTTTAATTAAAAAGTCATTTTTTTTTTAACCAGGCGGTGGTGTCTCATACGTTTATCCCAACTCTCAGGAGGCAGAGGCAGATCTCTGAATTCGAGGCCAGCCTGGTGAATTCCAGGACAGCCAGGGATACACAGAAAAACTCTATCATGAAAAACAAATCAAACAAACAAAAACTAACACAAGCAAAACAAAACAAAATCATTTTCTTTCAGTAAACATGAGTTCAGATCTGAACATTGTTTTCAGGAAACTAAGGTCAAAGGTAAGAGATTAGTTTGGATGAAGGGACCAGCTGTGAGATTAGGGGGGGCTGTTTGGTTTTGATTTTCCATTTTTCTTCCATTATGGAAAAAGAGATAAAGGGACAGCCACCTGAAGCAGGCTGGTCGCACAGTCTGGGCAGTAATATGATAAGATCTGGGAAGAAAAGTCAGAGACTGAAATTCAATATACATTCCAAAGTGTTCATTTGCTTTTGAGGTCTTACACAAAACAGTGAGTTGTTACTCAGTTCAAATTTTAAAGTAAATAAACAAATAAGATAGACTACTAAATTTGTGGTACAATAAAATCTTCCCTTAAGATCATGGGAAACTAGGCAATGAGCATTATCAATCAAGCAGTATTGACTATATTCTGTGCAACCACCGTTGGTCTCTGCAAAAGCCTTTGTTCTGTTGGGTTGTATAATTTGATCACCTTCCCCCCACCCCCCAGTTACAATAATGACCTTTAAAAAAGTGTCCAGTAGCCTGCTGGTTTGACCTACCTGATGTCAAGTAATGAATTTTAATTCATTTTTGTTTTATATTCAAGTGCTGAAACAATCCTATACAGTGGAAGGATCACTTTGACACAATTCCTAACCAATGGGGAACTGACATGAACGAGTCTGTTCCATCCGTTTAATAGGTGACACTTTTTTTTTTAGGATTAAAACTTGTTTGTGTCTAAGCCATTGAAATCTGAGAGCTTTGATATGTTCATATGTTCGTGAGATAGACAAATATTTAGATCCTTGCTGATGTCAGATGAAACTTGGCATTGTTTCCTTTTGCCCCACCACCCCCCTTCCCACTTGTCTTTGATGGCCCAGTGGTGACTTTTCCCAACACTGAAATTTCACTGAGACAGAAACTGAGGCCTTTTGCAGTGGAACTTTGCAAACCTATTTGCCGTCACTTTTTCTGGTGTGGCTGCTGCTTGTATTTTTGTATTTTTAACTATAATATTTTGAGGTTTGTTTTTTAAATTAACAGGCAAAATTGCATGTACTCATGGTATGCATCATAATAGCTTAAAGTATATATATTCTGGAATGGCTAATTCTTGCTAATTAACAAATGGACCATCTTACATAGTTATCATTCCTGTGGTGACAACAGTGAACTTCTCTCTGCATTTTTGATGATTTCAATGTATTGTCACTGGTTACAGTGGCCACACTGTACAGCCTATCTCTTCATCGTATTTAACCTATCTCTTTTGATCAAGATCTCCCAACTTCCCTCCCCACTAACCATTCCAGCCCGTGGCAAATGTGGTTTTACTTTTAATTTCTTTCTTTAAAAAAGTTTTCTTCATTATATTATTTTTTATGTGTATGTGTGGAGGTAGAGGACGCCTGATGAGAACAGGTTCTCTCCTGCTACCATGTGGTTCCTGAGTTAGCTCAGGCTATCAGACACAGAGGCAAACGCTTCTACCCACCAAGACATCTTGCCAGCCCTGCACTCTGTATTTTACCAGATTGGTGTTTTCTTATTCCTCACATGAATCGATTAGTTTTGTCTTTTTGGTTTATTTCTTTTCATGTTACCACAGGATTCTTGCATTTTAGAGTTAAATGATAAATAATATAACCAGGTAGTGATGCTGGAGTCTTTCCAGAGTCTAGAGCCACGTTGGCTTGTGGAGTATCTATACCTGTTGTCTATCTGTACCCTGTCTTTTTAGTTGATGAGAGTAACTAAGAGTGCTTTTTATCTGCTTCCTGAGACAGAAGAAAATTTGGAGTGAATAAATTGGCTTTTCCTACAGGTGTAGTGTCGGTTATGGAATGCTGGGGATGGGTGGTAAGAAACCTGTGCTTTAGGAAGCAGATGCCACTGCCTGCCAGTCTACATGTAACACAGGAGCAAAGCGCACAAACTTTACAGTCTCTTGTCTCTTTGGGACTCTGTCACAGCCTGTACCACTTAGCCAAATCTCATAAACTCTCAGGAATATAGGAGAGTTCTCTAAAGAAGTCTACACAGTTACCCAACTTCCTATTCCATTGGCTCCTTCAAGAGATTATAAAGCTCTTCACGATAAGCAAATATTTCTTACTGGGACTCAGCTCACTGGGAGAGCACTTGCCTTATACAAATAAATGCTCTGAGTTCAATGCTTAGCAGGTCTCCCTACATACTTTCTCTCTTTCCACTCTCCCCTCTCCCCTCTCCCCTCTCCCCTCTCTCTCTTGCACACATGCACACACACACTCACACATTCACATATACATACAGGCGCACTCACATACATGCTCACATACATACATCTGCACACACATACACACATACATTTCCATCATCCTTTCTATTCCTGTTGATACTTTCACACTGTAGTCTTGCATAAATTTTATTTTGAAAGAATTACTGTTGGTAACTCAATTTTGAAGGGAATAGATATAACTTCGTAAATGAAGTAAGTAGAAAGTAGGAAACATGGATGATATGAAGCTTAACATGCTCCATGACTAAGTGTGGTGTAAAACGGGCACAAGACAAATACCCTTCTCTGTAACTCAGGAAGACAGCAGTGGTAGGCAGCCTTCCTGCTCTGAGTGTCTCCACAGTGCAGATTCAGATGCTAGTGTATGTTTGTTATCTGTAAAACCCTATGGAAATGGTAAATGATATTTTCATAGAAAAAAGGTATTTGCTCAAAGTGATGTTTAATTATCTGAATGGATTCATGGTGGCTTGGGGCTTCCCTCCCAGGTGACTTTAAGATTTTCCCTCCCCTTGAGCTGAAGAGTTGAAGTGTGAACAATGCCACTGCCAACCCAGCCTCCAGCTGGGACAAGATGATGGTATCTCTAAAGGGCATGAGTCTTGCCAGGGAGGATTTGTTCCCACTGTTGGCAGGAGTCCAAGAATCAGGCAAGACAAATTGGTCAGCTAACTTATGATTATGCAAGAAACGTAGCTCTTCACAGGCAGCTGTAATTCATGCCTCCAAACTAGGAAGGCTCTCTCCCACTGTAGAGGGAGGCCTTTGGAACACCCACTTACCATTGTATTACCTTTTAAAAAATTATTATTATTAAAGATGTCTCAAGTTGCTTATTCACTGTCAGAAGCATTACACAATAAAGTCACCATTAATTACAGGCATACTTGCATGAACATGCCCTGCATTTTTTTTTTTTTTCTTTTTGAGTTCAGGCCAGCCTGAACTCAATACGTAGTCAATATATAGCCAAAGATGACCTTGAAGTTCTTCTTCTCCTCCTTTTCCTCCTCCTCCTCTTTCTCCTCCTCCTCCTCTTTCTCCTCCTCCTCCTCTAGATCCAGGCGGCATTGCAGACTTTTGTTGCTTTATGTGGTATTGAAGATCAAAGCTCCCAGCATTCTAGGCAAATCCTTTACCATTTGAACTCCAATCTCAGCCTCCAGTATTAAAACTACTGAAAAAGGCATGCTCTCAAATTAATTATAACCCGCCTGCCTTATCTTAAGGGGCTACCTGATTTCATTACATTTAAAAATTCTTAGCTATTGTTATTATTTGGTGTCATGAGATGATCAAACCCAGGGCCTCTCACAGGTTAGAAAGCCCACAACTATTGAGCCAGTCCCCAACTGCTTAATTTTAAGGTAGGTTTGAAGAAAGGGGTGGGAATGAGCACTGTATATTCTTTTTCTTAACCTTCAGCCTTGAAGGTTAAATATCTGTAGTTTTTCTAGCCCTTCTGAGTGCAAATAACACGGGGTGGGGTGGGGGTGGGGGGCTGTGGTTTAGGATATTACCAGAGGTCATGGGTAAGAAGAAAAACCAATGCATTTTCAGGTCTTGAATCTTTCCATCATCCAGAGTCCAGCTCCAGCCAGGGTGAGGGTGAGAAGGAAATAAAGGTTTGGCCGACTTAAGAGGATGAGGAACACAAATCCAGAGAACTGACTCCAGGAGTCTCTCTCTCTCTCTCTCTCTCTCTCTCTGTGTGTGTGTGTGTGTGTGTGTGTGTGTGTGTGTGTGTGTGTGTGTGTGTGTGTGTGTGTGAGCGTGCGCGCGCTTGTTTTTGTTTTATTGGAATACAAGAAAGGATCTTGTAGACATTATAAAATAAATGGGGTACGTCTAAGTTTTCATCAAGAATACAAAAATAAACCTCAGTTTATCACCCTATCTACAGACAAACACACCCTACCACGTCCAAAACGAGGATGGACAGTGGGATCAGCGAGTTAGGAGACAGAGAGGCTCAGCCTCCAGCAATGAGCAAGGAAGTGAAGGACTGAGGCGCGGCAAGCTCCCTGGGGGAATGCGCACGCTGGAGAGCACCAATTATCGTAATTGAAGGTAATGGTGCCTAGGCGCCGCTCTGTTTTATTTCACTCAGCCCGACCCAGACGCTGGGCTCGGCTCATCCCGGGCCAAGCACTCGCCCTCCGGGGTTTTCCGGGCCTCGGTCCCGGCTCAGCTGCCCAGACCTAATTTCCCTCAAGTTCAGGTACACACACCACCAGCGCGCTAGCCATCCAGCCTGCCCTCCCACCTGCCACCACCCGGCCACCTCTCTGCCCACTAAAGGAACAAGAGAGCGATCCGGATGAAATTGGGACAGTTTTGGTCAAGACAGATGTAGCCAACCCTGTCCAGAATCTATAAAAAAACAAGGGAACAAACATTTTGGTCCCAAATAGTACCTCCCACCAGCCCTTCTCCTGCCTAGTCTCAAAGAAATGACCACTTTGACTTGCAGACCGTGGTTCAGCTTTACCCACGCCCCACCAGGTTCCCTCATCACCATATCTCAGAGCTTGACAGGGCACAGGGCAGGGGGACCAAACACAGGGTCCTTCACACAGGCTAGGCTAGCCCAGTACTGTGAACTACACTTCCAACCCTGAGTGATTTGAAGAGAAATTTCATAAACAGTTCTCAAATGCAGGGTTGGAGGGTTGGGGGAGGCCTTATTGGACCTTAATTTTTCTCCGATGCAATACCCGAAATTTTAATTTCACGGAGTTTGAAGAGACAGCAGCCACTTCCCTGTCATTCCAGGTTCCAAGACAAGAAGAGTGAGATAAGTTTCTTTTTGTTTTCTGGATTTTTTTAAATACCGGTACTTTTTTTATTTTCTTGAACAATTGATTGATTAATTGGCTGATTGATTGACTTCTAATTACAAAAGTAACACATCGCTGTAGGAAACTTGGACAATTCACACAAGTAAATATGTGACCCATTCCATGAGGCTACAATAGGACACAAGCTCTTAGACCCAGTCCTGGACTGTCAATAGAAGTAAGGAAATGCTGTAATGGTGGAGTGGAGCAGTGTTAGCTTGGACTCAGCTACAGACCTATCTGTGACTTGGGTGAGCATCACCCAACCTCTCTTAGATTGCTGCCTGTCTTTGTGGGGAATGTGGGGATGGGTGTTTTGCCTTCATATGTACACCATGTGTGTACCTGATACCCCAAACGTCCAAAAGGGTGTTGGATACTCTAGAACTGGAGTTACAGAGGGTTGTGACCTGCCATGTGGGTTCTGGGAGTGGAGACCTGATCCTATGGAGGAACAACAAACCAGTGCTCTTAACAGGCTTAGAGACATCTCTCCAGCCTTTCCTCTGCTGGTCATCTGTGAAACAGAATTAACAGAATAACCTCTAAGAGAAAACTTATCTTGGGGCAAAGAAAGGAACGAAGGAAAAAAGGAAAGATGCAGGAATGGAGTGAAGGAGGTAGAAAGAGAAGGATGGAAGGAGAAAAATCAGGCAGGCAGAAAACAAGAACGAGGGAGGGGGAAAGAAGGAAGAAAAGAACCAACTCTTGAAATTTGTTATCTTGGTTCCACGGATATTGTGGCACACACCTACTCACCCATGCACACATAGGAAGTAAGTAAAATATAATCAAAAGTTTTAGGAGAGGGTGCTGGAGAGATGGCTCAGAGGTTAAGAGCATAGTCTGCTCTTCTAGAGGTCCTATTCCTAGCAACCACATGGTGGCTCATAACCATCTGTAAAGAGATCTGGTGCTCTCTTCTGGCATGCAGGTGTGCATGCAGGCAGAAAGGTGTATCTATAATAAATAAATAAATCTAAAAAAACCCATTTAGGTGATGCTTGAGGAAATAGTGTGATCAAGTTGGTAAAGACACTTAATTCTACATCGAAACAACAAACAAGGCTTTCAGGTAAAGAAATGACTTCTATAGACTGTTGGGAGTACTCAGACCAGTGGGTACCAGGTAAGGAGAGTTAGGTAGGCTAAAAATGTTGTTGTATAATACAATACCATGTACAATGAATACACACAATATGGACAAAAGAAAAAGAAGAATTTTCCAGAAGTTATGCTGTTGGAGTACAGGACAGATAGCCTGGGACTTCCAAGTGCCCAACAAGTCCAGCAAGGGACACAGAGTAATTATAACTTTACAAGTTTCTTTTAATACCACAGTACCGTGATTACAGCTACAGCATCTAGTAACCATTTCTTTTAGATGAAGATGCTGTGTCATTTCCTAGAATTACAAAGAGTGCTGGGCAGCAAATTCACTGAAGATGGAAGAACCAAGTGTCACTTCCTTAAGCTGCTCAAGGTCAGACATGGCAGCTCTGCACTCAGAAAGGACCGTGTGACTCTGGCCCTTGAGGGACACCCCATTTTGTCTAACCCACAAAGAAAGTATGCAAGGGCCTTTCCCAGACTGTGGCCCCACCCTTACTAACATAAGTAGAGCTCACTGGTGGGTAATTATAGGCAGGGCTACAGAGCACAGATGCTACAGAAAGCAGACATGTCATCTTACGAAAGCTGAGATCCCAGGATCTTGCGTATATTTGAAGATGCCCTGAAAATTGGTATGGATTCTCCCAAACCTATATTGCCCATGATTCTCCCAAACCTATATTGCCATGGCATGTGCACGCTTATGCACCCTGCCCCCACCCCAACACTTGGTGGTTTTTACCTCCCTTCCTCATGAGTAATTCCATAGCATGTAATTCCAGACAAAACCAGCAAAATAAGGAAGACAATCCAATGAGCTTATTTTATTTTATTTTAGTGCTTGGAATGGAACCCAGGGCCTTGGACATGTGTACAGGAAATCTACTACTGAACCTTACCCCCAGTCTGCTTGCTTTCTAGGACGGGTGTAATTTATTCTCTTAGTTCTTGCTAACACCCTATTCTTTGATAAGCACTGCCCCTAGACCTAGACCCTACAGAGGCAGGAACAGAAAAACTGTAACAAACCGGGTCTATCAGCTTTTCTTTCCTGAAAACAGTGTCTGCTGCTGTTCCCTCCACCCCCTTGGAAGTCCTGCAAGCCCCTCAGCCTTGGAACAAAACCAGCAGCTCGGGTAATGGGTTTTGTGTCAAGTCACCTGATCCTCTTACATCTTTAAAGTCTTACCAGTCCATAATTCAAAGTGGGTGTGTGAGCCTGTACTTCCAGCTCTTGGGAAACCAATGAAGAAGAACTACAAGTTTGAGATCAGACGTGACTTACATAGAAAGACCCTGTCTCACAAAAACCAAAGTGGAAGAGGGGCATGTTTCAATTTATTTAAAATAAAGTGTTTATTCTCTGAAGAATAATTATATCCCAAGCTTTCTATAAAGTTGGCAACTCCCACCCCATAACAACCCATAGGGATCAGGGTGTACTGTGGAAAACCTGTGGTCCCAGATTAATCTCGAAGCTGAGGCAGGAGGATTGCTTGAATCTGAGTTGAAGGCTGGCTGTGGCTACAGAGGAACCCCACCAAGTCCTACCAGGGTAACTATTCTTCCTTAAATCAACACAGGACCATTGGTATCTGTTACCACTTTTGTTTCCAAAGAATAAAATGATTATACCCCGCTCTCAGCCAGATGTTCTACTGCAGGTCTCCACCACCCCCTGGTGGAGAACCAGAGCCACTGCTGTTGAGCTTTTTATCAATGATGTCAGTGGAAGAGACCAAGAGACTCCACTACCAGCTTCTAGAGCTTCAGAGAAAAGCAATCTAGACTTTGTGCATGCATAAGGTGGAGAAAGCGTTCCCTCTTCCATGCTATAAGTGACATTATTGTCGTAAACAAAACCACCTTTCAAATGTCTGATAGTGAGAATACAGCAGAAGACCCGGCAACTGACCCTGCCACGTAATTCTCAGCAGTAGTGTCAAAATATATTCAGGAAATAAGAAAGCCTCTTCAACAAATGGTGCTGGGAAACTAGATTTCTACATGCGGAAGAATGACACTAGATCCCAGACATTGTGTACAAAAATCAGTTCACAATGGATCAAAGGCCTAAATCTAACACTTGGAACTACCAAAGGAAACCATTTTAAGGTACAGCCATAGGCAGAGAACTCCAACGGCATGGAAAATAAACCAGAGGGTTGATCAATGGGACTCCACGGAATTAAAACCTAACTACACAGCAAAGGAGACACCACACGGAGTGAGGAGGCATCAGAGGGGCTTAGTATTTAGACTATGGAAAGAAATACAAAACGTAAACACCAAATAAATGAATTTTCTAATCACCTTGTGGACTAAAGAACTGATAGACAATTCTCAAAACCAGAAATATAAGTGGCCAAATAAATGCTTGAAAAGGTGTCCAACATCCTGAGCCCTGGGGGAAAGGCAAATTATAGCTGCTTTGATAGTCTGTCTTGTGCCTGTCAAAATGGCTATAATAAAGAAAACAGATAATGCCTGTGCTGGCGGGCTTGTGAGATAAGGGTACCACATGTAGAGCTGGTAGGGATGTAACTAGTACAGACAACGTGGACACCAATGTGTATATGCAGGTACTTTTTGTTGTTGGTTTGGTTTGGTTTGGTTTGGTTTGGTTTGGTTTGGTTTGGTTTGGTTTGGTTTGGTTGGAGAGAGTTGCTGCTGTTAGTTTTGTCTTGTTTTTGTTTGTTTGTTTTAAAGATTTATTTTATGTATATGAGCACACTATAGCTGTCATTATACACTCCAGAAGAGGTCACCAGATTCCACTCCAGATGTGAGCCACCATGTTGTTGCTGGGAACTGAACTCAGGACCTCTGGAAGAGTAGTCAGTGCTCTTAATTGATAAGCCATCTCTGCATTCCCTTTGGATTGTTTTTTGAGACAAGGTTTTTCTGTGTAACCCTGGAACTTGCTCTGTAAACCAGACTGACCTCCAACTCAGAGATCCAATAGCCTCTGTCCCCTAAGAGCTAGGATTAAAGGTGTACACCATCACCACCCAGCTATTTCTTAAGAAAATAAAAATAGGGCTGGTGAGATGGCTCAGCAGGTAAGAGCACCCGACTGCTCTTCCGAAGGTCCTGAGTTCAAATCCCAGCAACCACATGGTGGCTCACAACCATCCTCAACGAGATCTGACTCCCTCTTCTGGTGTGTCTGAAGACAGCTACAGTGTACTTACATATAATAAATAAATAAATCTTTAAAAAAAAAAAAGAAAAAAGAAAATAAAAATAGAATTAAAATATGACTGAGTTACATTACTCTTGAGTATTTGCCCAGAGGACTCTAAATCAATATACCACAGAACTGTTTGGACATCCACTCTCATGGCCACTCTATTCACAATAACTAGAAATAAAATCAGCCTAGACATCCAGCAACACAAGACTGAATAAAGATGTAGTGTGTATACTCGGTGGAGTTTTATTCAACTATAAGAAAGGATAAAATCATGTCATCCTCAGAGAAAGGAAAAAAAAAGTGGAAATTATGTTAAGTGAAATAAGCCAAAGACTTCATAGTTTGTCTCACACGGGGAATCTATATGTTTAAATTTACATATATAGAGATGTGCTTTACGGGGGGTTATGTTGTGAAAGGGAGGAAGAGAGATTAATGGAGGGAGAGAAAAAGAGGATTCTAGAATTCTGTGTCTGTGGGGAGCAAGGGAACAATCTTGAGTGGAGTAGAAGGCCTAGGGGAGGATAGTGAGGGAAGGCATACATTAGAACAAAGAGTAATAACACCAATATTGCACAGATAATAACACAGAAAGTGACAAAATGAAGTCCAGCACTTTATGTACAGCTTCACTTTTTTGCTTGTTTGCTTTTTGGTTTCTTTGTTTGATGTTTCAGAGGATTCCTATAACCAGATAGGATTGCCTCATATTCTGAGTGACTCTGCTTGGCCCTTGATTTCTAATAGTCTTATTTAAAAAAAAAATTTTTTTTAATTTTACTTCTGTATATATGTGTGTGCCTGGATGAGTTCTGGGGCACTGCATGTAGCTGCCTGCAGAGGCCAGAAGGAGCATCAGATCTCCTAGAATTGGAGTTAAGGATGGTTGTGAGCCACTATTTGAATACTGAGAACTGAACCCAGGTCCTCTGCTGAGCAGCAAGTCTCCTTAACTGCTGAGTCATCTCTCAGCAGTTTGCCTTTTAACCTTGCTTTTTAAATGTTCATAATGGACTAACTGAACCAAGGTGTGAATGTGTGATCCATTTCTCTAAACTGCCCTGACCAACTTTAAAAACACACAAACAAGAGACCCACACACACATACACTAAATAAAAATACCTTCCTTTCTGGTGGCATCAGAAGATGGGTGACAGAAGCTTTTGCTGTAGCTAAGTGTCAGAGACCATACCATGAGAAAGCGAGCCCTTCACAATCTCCCACCCTGACAGGCCAAATGGCCTCATGATAGGAGCCAGTTGTCACTCCCTCCTCCCTGTTCCCTTCCTGGCACCTGAGGCTATAAAAGCTGAATTATAGTCCCCTCCTCCCTATCTCTTCCTGACTCTCATGACTTCCAAGGATATGAGTTACACCTGAGCCCAGCCTGACACCCCAAGGCTGTCAAGGAGGATCTATGTTCCAGAGATAAGATGCAGAGTGCCCGCCGCCTAGAGTCTCACTTTGGCCCTCATGTCAGCAGATGCCCACTTCTTTGTTCTTTGTTAAAATTCCCCCTCGACCCCTCCCTATTCCCCCGTGATGTATGCTTTAAAACAAGGCACCTCAGCATAAAAAACAGAGACCTTGATAGGAAATTTCCCTACTTGGTCTCTGCTTCTCTTTTCTCTTCCAATCCCATTTCCTTACAGGTTTGTGGTCCCCCTCACACCCATGAATAACTGAATCCCACGGGATGGGATAGCTAAGCATGGTTATGCTGCACGGGAGTGACAGCCTGATACAGACTCAAGGGAAAATCCAGCCTCCAAATTGACAGTAACTGCCACCTACAGGGGTCAGTCCATCAATACGTCTATCTATGGAAGACCACATATCCAGCACAATCTGAAAGATGGAAATGAGCATATCCACCTCTGACTTCACACTGAGGAAACTAGGAGCAGGTCATATGGCTTCCATTTGGTCACATCAGCTGTCATGAAAATCTGGGCTCAGGACACCAGCTTCCATTTCAAGGTCTGGAAAGGTGTGAAGGGCCACAAGACTCACTTAAAATGCCAGTTTCTTTCTCCTCCAACAAGATATGGGAACATGTTGGAAGAAAGGAGGAAGGAGAGGGAGGGAGGGAAGAGAAGGGAAAGGGGGAAAGAGAGGGGAGGGCAGGATGGAGGGGGAGGGGGAGGAAGAAGGAGAGGGAGAGATAGCAGGCTGTACATCTGTTATTCAATCACTCTTGTTCCTGTGAGTCAGAAGTAAGGATTTTTGAGAATGAGACTTGGGGTCTTTCTTAGCTCTCAGCTTTTAGTTGGAGGAACTTGTCTGTCAGGGTAGCTGTCAGTTTTCCCAGTGACTGATCTAATGAGCAGCCTCCAGTTCAGACAGTGGCTTTCTCCTGTGGAAAAAAATACTGTCTGGGACCCCTGACCTGACCTCTCCACTCTATTTTGTTGCATAAACAAGAAAAAGTATAAATCAAGCTTCCATTCAACACTGAGCTACCCACCAATCAGGAAAGAGGCTTTCATGTAAGAAAAACTTCATGGTGTCCACACTTGTTTCTTCTTTTTCTATTGTTAATTTTTAGTTATGTGTATGGGATGTGGTGTGCACACACGAGTGCAGGTGCTTCCAGAAGAGAACTGGACATTCAGGCAGTTTTGAGCCACCTATTATGGTCCTGAGGTTCTCTGCAAGAACAGCACATGTTCCAGTTGAACCATCTCTTCAGGTCCCAGGTCTTTTTCATGGACCATAAATGAGAAATTCCAATCAATAGAACCTGAAGATAATTCATCATCCAGCCTGAAAACAAAGAGGTTAATCATGACATCATGTGGCCGTTGGCTAGATATGAACTTATTATATCCAAGCTTCTCCACCAAATGCCAGAAAGGCCATGAAACACAGCTGAAGAGCCTGGACCAAGAGTCGTCACCTTGACAGTAGCTCTGGGTCTGTGATTGTTTAGATCTCTTTTAAATTCCCAGGTTACAGAATCCACAAGAACTCAGCAGAGAAGTGATTTCTCACATGCCAGTGTTGTGTCCGGCCAGCGGCTCACATGTCTGGGTTCTGTTCTGGAAAGGCATCTTGGAATCTGGAAGAGATGAGGGAGCTAGGCGGATGAGAGAAATGAAGCTAAGACAAAATTCTGATCAAAGCTCAATTTTACTAATTCATGCACCGAGTTATGAAGGAGAAGAAGGGGCCCGATTCCCGCCAAATCATCTTGGAGTAAGGTTGCAGGCGAAAACGTGATAGCTCCATAACAGCTAGGAGGCAGGCAGCAGCAGTGGGAGTGGCAGGACGATAGGGTGGCAAGCTCTCTAACACTGAAACCTGAGCAAACAGGTTTCAGGCTGGGGAGGGGAGGTTACATCTCTTCCCTGTTGTTAATATAAAAAAGAAAAGGCTTGGCTGAGGCATAAAATTTATATATATTTATTTATGCCCTTTAGTTCTGCCTGAATTCTTAAGGCTTAATGAAGAAACCCGTCTCCGTGGGATTTCTTAACTTTTCTTATGGTAAACCGTATCTGGATAAGACTGTCCTTTCTGTCCTAGTAAACAACTAGCAGACTAGCCCTGAGCTGTTGGCTCTGACTTTTATAATGCTAATTAGTACTGAATAAGTAAATTCCTTGTAGAAATTTTTATCTGAATTCCAAGTAGTCTGCTACAAGGTCTTTCTAGGGCGTTGGAACCCTGGCGAAGACTGACTGTACGAATTTAAAAGGCACTTTATTATGAATAACAGTGATGGAGAGTACATTGATTTTCCTCCACATTCTTGGATGACAGGCAGGGAACAAGGAGGAGGGGGTGATGAGCAGCTCAGTAGTACAAGGCCAATTGGCTTTTTAGAGTGGGAGGCTGTGAAGGGCTTGCCCTTCTAATGGTACGGTCTCCAACCTCTCTGCCAGCAGTTCAGGAAAGCTAAGCTTCTTTTGTACAACTTCATTACACTGGATGGGATAAGGGCTAAGTGTTAACATAACACCTTTGTTTCTAATCCTTGCAGGGACTCCAAGACCTAGTCCAGAGACTCTCATACTTTATCTGCAGAGATTATTAGAGCAGTTAATGGCCCTCATCCCTAGAGTTTCTGATTTGGCTGGTCTGGAAGACCATCTTCAAACTTGCATTTTGAGTAAGTTTCCAGGGGCTGCTGCTGAGGGGAGACCACACTTGGGCATAGACCTATGTAGAGGCAACCAAGAGAGAGGTTGTAGACAAGCCAAACTAACTGTAACAGGCAGACATCTGATCCTATCCCTGATGACAAGCTCTTCATCCAAAGACCTCTCAAAATTCTCCATCAGTTAGATTCCACAGCTGAGACAAAATACCTAGGAAACAATTTTAAGGAGGAAAAGTTTTCTTGGGCTCATAGTGCCAGAGCCTTTGGTTCACAGTCTTCAGCTTTGCTGCCCTTGGGCCAAGGGTAAAGCTAGCTATCACAATGAAAGCTTAGGGTAGAATACAGCTGTTCATGTCATAGTAGCCAGGAAGCGAGCAGACAAGAGGGTCCTAGCTAGTGATAGCCTCTTTAAAAGCATGTCTCACTAACCTAATTTCTTCCAGCTGTCTCCTAATGCATCCCTACCTGAATCTATCATCTCCTGAATATTCTACCACATCCTAATAGTGACACAGGCTGAAGACCTAGTCTTCAATACAAGTGTGAAGGCATGGCAGACAGCACATAACACCATGAAGTAGACCATATGCCAAGGTGTTGTGGTGTACCTCCTGGATCATAAGTTATGGCAAAGGAAAGCCGACAAAAAGAACTAAAGGTGCCAGATGGTGACAAGTGCTGAAGTAGGTAGAACTGGAAGGGGCCTTGAGCAAATGAAAATAAAGTAACCCTAGGCTGATGGGATGACTCAATGGATTAAAGTACATTCACCCCTGAATCCTACATGATAGAAGGAGAGACCAGACTCACACAGGTCTGACCTCCACATGCATGCCATGGCAAGCACAGGTATACATGTGCACACACACACACACACAGAGAGAGAGAGAGAGATAGAGAGAGAGAGAGAGAGAGAGAGAGAGAGAGAGAGAGAGAGAGAGAGCAATTAAAGAAAATAGACTGCCCTTTGTAATAGTGACTAGAAGAGGCCTTTCTAATGAACTGTGTTGATAGGCTAGCAGGAGGAGAAAGAGTAGGTTAGATAGCCATAAGAAGAGTGTTCTGGGAAAATGTACAGTACATTTCAAGGCTCTGAGGTAAAAAGGTGAGAGCATTCTCAACTGGGAACATTATTCCATGGAGATCAAAATTTTTAGTCTTCTTGGATGTGTGGCAGAGACACACATCTGTGCTGTTAGACTCTCCTGCCTCTGGTGACAATAACATAGAATTGAAAAACACAGGGAGTGACAGTAAGGACAGGGAAATATCTAGATTACAGCAAGCAAAGGGAGATGAAAAGGACGGACCACCATTGGTAAGTGGCATCCTTGGAATTCAGTTGGGGGATGACTGCTAGGTTTCTATCAGAGAAAGGATATGATGTAATTTGGATTTTAAAAGAACTTCTCTGTCCACTGTATTGAGTGGAGAGTGCAGTGAGAGATCAGGGAGATGAAGGGTGGTGGTTGAGAATGGTTATGGTGAGAAGTGGTGAGTTCCATATTTATAGTCAGCCCTCTCTGCCTCGGTCCTGCATCCATCAACCAAACTAAGTACAGAGCAGAACTATTTTAAAAGTTTGCATTTATAGTGAACATGTATAGACTTTATTCCCTATAGACTTTCTAAATGAGTTGTTTATTTTTTATTTTCTTTTTACATGTGTATGTGCACCATGTGTGTGCACTGCCCGTGGAGGTCAGGAGAAGGCTCCTTACCACCTGGTACTGGAGTTATAGGCAATAAGCTTCCATGGGTGCTGGGAATCAAACCCAAGTTCTCTTTAAGAACAATAAATACTCTTACCTACTAAGCCATCTTTCCAGCACCATGTACAGACCCTGTTAAGCATAATATAGCAACTGTATAGACAGCATTTATGTTTTTTCATTTTTTATTAGATATTTTCTTCATTTACATTTCAAATGCTATCTCAAAAGTCCCCATATACACTCCCGCCACCTGGTTTCCCAACCCACCCTCTCCTGCTTCCTGGCCCTAGCATTCCCCTATACTGGGGCATATGATCTTCACAAGACCAAAGGCCTCTCCTCCTATTGATGGCCAACTAGGCCATCCTCTGCTACATATGCAACTAGAGACACAGTTCTGGGGAGTGAGGATACTGGTTAGTTCATATTGTTGATCCTCCTATAGGGTTGCTGACCCCTTTAGCTCCTTGGGTACTTTCTCTAGCTCCTTCTATAGGGGCCCAATAGATGACTGTGAACATCCATTTCTGTATTTGTCAGGCACTGGCATAGCCTCACAAGAGATAGCTATATCAGGGCCCTTTCAGCAAAATCTATATGCAATACTGTCTGGATTTGGTGGTTGTATATGAGATGGATCCCGGGATGAGGCAGTCTCTGGATGGTCCTTTCTTCCAACTCAGCTCCGAACTTTGTCTCTGAACTCCTTCCATGGGTAGTTTGTTCCCCCATTCTAAGAAGGAACGAAGTATCCACACTTTGGTCTTCCTTCTTCTTGAGTTTCATGTGTTTTGCAAATTTTATCTTGGGTAGTCTAAATTTCTGGGTTAATATCCACTTATCAGTGAGTGCATATCATGTGTGTTCTTTTGTGATTGGGTTACCTCACTCAGGATGATATCCTCCAGATCCATCCACTTGCCTAAGAATTTCATAAATTCATTTTTTTTAATTGCTGAGTAGTACTCCATTATGTAAATGTACCACATTTTCTGTATCCATTCCTCTGTTGAGGGGCATATGGGTTCTTTTCAGCTTCTGGCTATTATAAATAAGGCTGCTATGTGGAGCATGTGTCCTTATTACCAGTTGGAACATCTTCTGGGTATTGCTTGCAGGTGAGTATTGCTGGATCTTCTGGTAGAACTATGTCCAATTTTCTGAGGATCCACCAGACTGATTTCCAGAGTGGTTGTACCAGCTTGCAATACCACGAGCAATGGAGGAGTGTTCCTCTTTCTCCACATCCTCGCCAGGATCTGCTGTCCCTGGATTTTTGATCTTAGCCATTCTGACTGGTGTGAGGTGGAATCTCAGGGTTGTTTTGATTTGCATTTCCCTAATGATTAAGAATGTTGAACATTGCCTGGCTGCGGTGGTGTATGCCTTTAATCCCAGCACTTGGGAGGCAGAGGCAGGCAGATTTCTGAGTTCGAGGCCAGCCTGGTCTACCGAGTGAGTTCCAGGACAGCCAGAGCTACACAGAGAAACCCTGCCTCGAAAAACTAAAAAAAAAAAAAAAAGGATATTGAACATTCTTTCAGGTGCTTCTCAGCCATTTGGTATTCCTCAGTTGAGATGTTTCTTAAATATATAATCAATCTAGGGATGTCTTGTGTACACAGGAAGGTATGCAAAGGTCCTATGAAAATCTTTTATCATTTGTAGAAGATTCTTTAGCATCTTTCTATTTTGGCATTTGCATAAGTTCTGGATTCAATCCCTCAATTGGCACTGAAGAGCCCTAACATGATATGTAGTGTGTGAAAGAGTTGAGTATGATGCAAGTTCTGTCCAGAAAGGAAGACAAGCAATAAATAAGTAAGTAAATAAATGACATATGTAGGTTCTGGATGGTAACAAGTGCTGTGGAAACTAATAGAAATGGAATTGGGGGGAGGGGGGCTGGCTACATGGCCCAGCAGGTAAAAGCAGCTGTCACCAAGCCCGTGACCTAAGTTCCATCTCCATACTCCACATGGTAGAAAGAGCAAGTTGCCCTCTGATCCTCATTGCACATACCTCCCTCCCAAAGAAACAAATGTAGAAACTTAGAAATGGGAAGGTAATATGAGGGTAACTGCACCTGATGTCACCCCTTTCCAACACTCTACTTACTGCACAAGTGGAACAAGAGCAGGAGGAATATTTGGTAGGACACGGGGCACCAGGAAGAGTGACTCCTCTGCTTTAATCCTGTGCCAACCAGAAAGGGCTCTGAGGAAGCTGACATTTGACTGTCTGGTTCTCTGACTTACCACCTGGAGATATGGGTACAAAAAGCCTCTGGGATCTCCCTGTGTGGGCTGAATCCAAGTTGGCATTGTGTCATGCACAGTGGGCAGTGAGTTCAGATCTCCCTCTCCCAGCACCCACCATAAAAGTCTGGACTATGTACACACATTGTTTTGTTTATTTTACTCTGGTTTTAAAAATTCTTTGGTTGAGTCTTCCTTAGATTGGTCTTTTTGGTTGTCTAGTTAGGATTTTATTGCTGTGAATAGACATCATGACCAAGGAAAGAATCTTTTATAAAGGAAAAGATTTAAGTGGGGCTGCCTTCTGGAGGTTTAGTCTGTTATTAGCATGACAGAAACATGGTAGCATGCAGATAGACATGGTACCAGAGAAAGAGCTGAGAGTTCTACATTTTGATTCATAGGCAGCAAAAGGAGACTGTGTGTCACACTAGACATAGCCTAAGCAGAGGAGCCCTCAAAGCCCACCCCCACAGTGGCACATTTCCTCCAAGAAGGTCATGCCTGCTCCAACAAGGCCACTCCCTGTGGACCAAGGATTCAAACATGTGACTCTATGGAAGCCATGCCTACTCAAACCACTACAGTGGTTTGGTGGCTAATGAGCCATGTTTGAGTTTTAAATCTCTCACTGTAAGTCTATTCTTCTAACAAGATTTATACTTTTATGTGCTATCATAGCAATAACAATCTTGCTTCTACCTCTAGACATGGCGTTTCTTTAAACAAATCTTGTCTGGCTGGCCTAGCAGTCCTGAATTCTCTTAGCTTATTTTGAAAGTCAGGGCTTAGCATTCTAAAGAACTGTCTGGCTGAGTGTGGTAATATGGGTCTTTGGCCCAGGGAAGCCATTGAAGGACCAACCAAAGAGAGATCCACCTGTCCCCATGCATGTGTATCCCTGCTCCATTCCAAGCCATGAGTACTGCTTGCTCATCATTTGCATATCCATTCACTGGTGTGCCTCAAATTGTTTTCTGCAGACTTCCAGTCATATTTGAAAACTATAGCACACAGCTTGTTAGGTTTCTTGCAGAAGGGGTCCTTAGTATGGCACCAGGGACAGGGTATCTGTCACTGTTAGAGGTTTGAAACTAAAAGGGATCCAGGGATCCACCCCATAATCAGCATCCAAACGCTGACACCATTGCATACACTAGCAAGATTTTATCGAAAGGACCCAGATGTAGCTGTCTCTTGTGAGACTATGCCGGGGCCTAGCAAACACAGAAGTGGATGCTCACAGTCAGCTAATGGATGGATCACAGGGCTCCCAATGGAGGAGCTAGAGAAAGTACCCAAGGAGCTAAAGGGATCTGCAACCCTATAGGTGGATCAACATTATGAACTAACCAGTACCCCGGAGCTCTTGACTCTAGCTGCATATTATCAAAAGATGGCCTAGTCGGCCATCACTGGAAAGAGAGGCCCATTGGACACGCAAACTTTATATGCCCCAGTACAGGGGAACGCCAGGGCCAAAAAGGGGGAGTGGGTGGGTAGGGGAAGGGGGGTGGGTGGGTATGGGGGACTTTTGGTATAGCATTGGAAATGTAAATGAGCTAAATACCTAATAAAAAATGGAAAAGGAAAAAAAAAAAAAAAAGAAACTAAAAGGCGTGAGAGCCTCCAGAATTCCATTCAGATAGCTCTTCACCCCTGGTCTCAGACTGGGGCATCAGGTGTATTGCTCATTGTGTTTCCAGTCCCATCAATCCAGTTATACATGACTTCACCCTTCTCCCCACTAGGCAGAGCCACATACTGTTCCTTCATGCCTTTGCTCACATGGGGACTTCCTGAGGAGGCCATGGTGGAGAGTGCTCTGTGTCATGAGCAAGCAGAAGGGTGATGGAAGTGAGAGAGCAGAAAGACCTCAGAGCAGCTCCAACACCCCATTCTTCTCCCTTTCTCGCCCCTGCAGTGCTCCACCTTTTCAATGAATAACAGCATGACATGAAAAAATAAGTTGCCCAATTTTCATAGCTAACAGGCTGCAGAGTCAGGATACAAAACCCAAGTCTGACTTCAAAGCCCATGCACATTGTTTTCATTGGTTACATTGTGTTTACTCTGTGTGAACCTACTGAATAGTTGATTCTTATAATAAGCATTTAAATTTTATTGAATACCTTTAGAACCATATAAATTTGGAGATTCAGCAAGCCAATAAGTGACCTTTTACGAATTTTTCAACTACCAAGTGATTTGTAATGTTTCTAAAGGATTTAGATTTAAAACTGGGCAATGTTGGTGTATGCCTTTAATCCCAGCACTTAGGGTGTGGAGTGCAGAGGCAGGAGAATTTCTGTGAGTTCAAGGCCAGCCTAGTCTACAGAGCAAGTTCCAGAACAACCAAAGACTACACAAAGGAACTCTGTCTCAAAAACAAAGCAAACAAAAAAGCCAAACAGACAAACAAAAATTTAGATTATAATTTTATCTTTATAAATAAGACAATAGTTAAAAATTCTGGTGACATTCTTTTTATTGCCTGAGAACTGTAGGTATTTGCATCCCTAATAAGGCTATTGAAACATCACAGCAGAAAGTAGACATTATTAATTTTGTATGCATTATCTATTTTGTACATGATGACAACTATCTCTAAAAGATATGTAAACATTGTGTTGTCTCCATGTATGTTGACAATCTTCCAAAAGTGAAAAAATATTTTAAAACTACTTTAGCATTATGAGTTTATCCTGCCTTTAAGATTCATATTCCTGTGGTTTACCATGCAGTGTGTATGATGAAACTTCCTACTCCTCTTCTGATACTTGAATTAGCTGCTTTTCCATTACTGTGAAAAACATTGTGACCAACTCCAGACGATTAAAATCCACGATGGCAAAGTGAAGCTTCCTGCTGGGTGGAGCTGGAAGCTGGGGGATTCACATCTTGAAACACAAGAACAAAACAGAGAGTAAACTCAAAAGTGACCCAAGTTTTTAAACTCTCAAAGCACTGTAGGGGAGCTTTGGGAGGTGACATATTTCCTTCAATAAGAAAGACCAGACCTCTTAAATCTCCCAACAGTGCCATCAATTGGGAACCAAGTACGCAAACTTTAGGGGTAATTTCTTTTCAAACCAAGAGAGCTCTGTGTTCAGATTCCAGGTATCACTAATGGAAAGGTCTTGGTCAAGTCTCTAATCCACAATTTGTACAGTAAAGAAAATACTACCTTCCTCATAAGTATATTAGTATTAAAGATATGTAATGTATTTACACATTTAAGACAAAAGAATGGAGTAACTTTAGTGCTTCACTATTTGAAATGTGCTTGATCATAGGGCCTAGTTAATCTTTTTGTTTGTTTGTTTGTTTTGCTTTTCAAGACAGGGTTTTTCTGTGTATCCCTGGCTGTCCTGGAACTCACTTTGTAGATCAGGCTGGCCTCGAAGTCAGAAATCCGCCTGCCTCTGCCTCCCGAGAGGGATTAAAGGCATGCGCCACCATGCCTGGCATCAATTGTCAATTAGAGCAGTGGTTCTCAATGTTCCTAATACTGCAATCTTTTAACACAGTTCTTCATGTTGTGGTGACCACCCCAACCTTAAAATTATTTTATTGCTATTTTATAACTGTAATTTTGCTACTGTTATCAATTGTAGTAAAAATACCTTATGCAAGATATCTAATAGAAGGGCCTGTGAAAGGGCTGTTCAACTTCTCCCCCATGGGTCATAAGAACTGATAACCTAGTGTCTTCTGAAAAAGTTAGCCCTCAATTGAAGAACTGCTTAGATCAAATTGGACTGAGGGTATGTCTGTGGACAATTGTGTTGACTGAATTGATGTTAATTGTGCCAGTGTGACTGACATCATCCCTAGCTGGCCTATCTCTACAAGTGCTATATAAAAAGATAGCTAAACATAAGCCTGAAATTAAGTAACCAAGCAGTGTTCCTCCACAGTTTCCACTTCAGGTTCCTGCTTGACTCCCTGTCTGACATCCCTTAATAATGGACTAGCTGTAACCTGTAAACTCAGATAAGCCCTTCCTTCCTTTAAGTGGTTTTTTGCCAGGGTGTTTTGTTGCAGCAACAGAAAAGCCACCAATACAACACAGAAAGACAAACACTGAGTAGATATGAAGAAATGGGGTTCCAAGGAGTGAGGGAGAAAAGGGGTATGAAGAAAAGAGGCAGAGCACTAAATCTCATGGGAAGAGGACATGGATAACTTGTAGGAAAATTCAGACAGTTATTCTACACTGAAGACGGCACTCCTATTAATCACACTGGTTAGAGGTTGTAGCTCAGTGGTACAGCACTTGCTTAGCATGTGTGGCAGTCTGCAGTGGACCATAGCTCCCCACAAGAGCAAAACAACTATCAGAATGCATAAGTAATGATGATGGTATGGGAATGTGTGACCTTAGAGAGCATAAGATAACTGCTGAAAGACCTAGCTAGAATAGCACGCTGGGGATCTTCACTAGAAGGTTGTGGTGAACACTCCCTTCCGGGAATGACCCAACAAAACAGGCTTTACAAGGATGCCCCAACTGCAAGGCAGGTGCAGATAATGTTTCACTTCCCTCTTCTGGTAGCTAAGACCTCATCTTACCCAGGGCCATTAATGCTGCTTAGGGAAGGTCTTGAAACACTTGCCTCTCAGGAAGGGAGAGGCTAATTGCCTTTCTAAAGAGGGGAATGAAAAGATCAGTGGGCCAACAATGGGCTTAAACCAACTCAAGTTGTTACCAAGGTCTACCCTGAAACTGTATAAAAAGTGTGTGCTTAGGAGATTCGGGGTTGCCTCTGCCCTGACTGCAGGACGACTCCATCACGCTGGATCAATAAACCTCTTGCTTGTTACATCATTTCCATCTCTGTGTTTCTGTGAGTCATCCTGGACATAAGGCTCTCCGGGTCTTACAATGGGAGTAACAGGGAGAACAGATTGGAAAATTAAGGAAGTGAGTCACTGTACATGGGTATGTCTCTTTAGATACAGGGGAAATCAGGAAGTCTGTTCACTTTGGATGAATTTACCAAACAGTTTTCCAGCCCTGGTGGCCATGGCCACTTGCTGCCTCGCTCTGTGACAGACACACTGTTGGCATTGCCAAACCTGCGTTTCTGACCGGCCAGTTTTTGCCTCTAGTTGTTTTCACATGCAGGAGAAGCCATTGTGCAATCTTTAGGGATTGCTTCTGCAGGAATATTTACTGCTGCTGAGACTATGATGGTGGAGGTGCTCTCCTCCCCACAGTGAAGGAGCCCCATTCTGTGCACTGGGATTGCTCTGTGACACTGCCCTTTATTTGAAGGCAGAAGCCAGAGACTAGACTCCAGCCTGGCTGTACATTCAGCCCCATCACATGTTGGCAATGTATTTTTGAGTAACAGATATGTCCATCTGTGTTTCTAAGTCAGTCACTCTTAGATATCCTTTGAAAATCAAAACACCAAACTTCAACTTGGAAAGCATGCAGCAAGGACTATCTCAGTAGAAAGAGCTTGAATCATTTCTGTTGTGAGCCAATCTCTGAACTCGTGCTGAGAGTGAGGGGCAGCTTCCATTGATAAAGCCAATTGATAAATTTGAGCTGGCTATTTACCAAAAATTGCAAACCTCGGGATTTGAATCCTAAGATGAATATGGTGGTAGAAACTGGTTCTGAGGAATCCCGTTCCTATTCAGGAATACTGATACTTGCTCACAAGTTGCAGGAACACAGACAGAGTAGCACAAAAGTAAAGAAGTGTGACTAAAAGTATGTACATTAGGTACATCAGGTGAGGCTGACATTAGGGTGCTCTTCTCAAGGCTGAGGCACTGCCCGTACCCAGACCTTCCCAGGAACAGTGAGCTGGGACACTCTAGTGTAAATGGGTCTGGCTATGAATATGGCAAATGGGAAGACAGTAGTCAGCACCTCAGGAGTCTTTTGGGAAAGCCCTGTATGAAGAAGGGTAGTAAAGGGACCCCCAGGAAGTAACCTCAATTCCTCAGACAATAACCCAACAATGCAGAAGCCTGGTAAACAGGCAGCCAACTGCTTAGAGCCAGCCCAGCAGGCTCAATTGTCTGAGACCCTAGAAATAGCACTACAAAAAAGTTCTCTTGCTGTCTTTGGACTACTTGAGGCTCAGGCCTCAGGAAAACCCACCTTCGGAGCCTTGGTGGTATCTGGAGTCACTGGGTCCATACTGGTCTCCAACGCCTCTTGCTAATTTCCCAGGAGACAAACAAGATACTAGGTCGCCAGCACCAGGACTATACCGATCAGGACCGTACCGATCAGGACCATACCGATCAGGACCGTACCGATCAGGTAGCCGTTCTGAAACCTTACCTCACCTCCCTGAACTTCTCTCTTCTTGTTTGAGAGTGTGAGTGTCCAGGAAAATACAGAGTCAGCACTTTGCAGCCTGTTTGAGCCACCCACACTGATCTCCCCCTAGAGTAAGAGCAAATCTGAGTCTAAACTGACCCTGGAGAAGACCTTCACAGGATCACATATCAGTGGGAGCATGGTGAGAAAGCTGATGGACCAGCTGGTGCCTTCCATGTGGGCTGGGGACCCCTTCTTTGTCCCTGCCTTCCTGTACACATACCAAAAATTTGCCACCACCAAACAGGTGCTTGACCTGCTCTTTGTGAGGTGAGAGCCCACCTCTGAGGTCATCTTGGAGTCCTGTGAAGTGCTAAGCTTACGTATTCTCCAAGACTAATGTGGGGACCTTATGAAATTAGTCCAGTAATGATTCCCCCAGTTCTGGTCCTGAGCTGAGAGCCATGTGTGTGACTGTCCCCTGTACTATGCTGAAGCTCTCTGTTCTGGGCCACATTGTCTTAGACCTCAAGGAAAGCAATTCTTCCATTTGTAAAAGAAGCTGTGGAATCTATATGAGGGGTTCACAATGGAGCAGAGACCCCTGGAAGTAAATCTGAGAGACTCTGTCCTGGCTGACATATCTGGATTGAATGTTTTGATCCACTCATGGCACAAACATATGTGTGTATATATATATATATATATATATATATATATATATATATATATATATATATATACAGTTTAACAATACTGACAGGAGACAGAGCTCCCAGGCCCTTTGCATTTCTGTTTTTCCTCCAGAGTTTTCCTGCCCCTTAGATATCTTAGAGGTAGGGGACCAGGACTTTACAAGTGACATCTTTCCTGGTCTTCTCTAGGTATGGATACTCTGCTCTTATCTTGAAGAAGATAAGCAAGTAAAGAAGGAAGTGGGCTTCATGTTACAAGGGAAGGCTAAAGCCTGCAGAATAAGAGTATTTAGGTAGCAGGGTTGGATGGGTCTCACACACCTTTTGATTTCTACTAGAGTGCTCAAACCTGAGTTGACCCGTCCAGCAGGTCCAGTTATTCGAGGATCTCGAGGGGACCTCCTCCTAATAACCAAATGGGGGGTAGAGAGAGACGAGGGTCTTGTACGAATAACGACACGGAAACTGTTCTGAAGTTGTATCAAGACCCCAATGTATTGAGAAAGGTCCAAGGTTTAAATGCACAAGCAAAGGGGGAAGTACAGATACTTATCAGTGGGAGGGATGGGGCAATACAAGCAAAAGGAGAAGTACTTATGGGAGGGGGGGGGGCAATAGAAATTCTTTCTTTTGGCAGCTACACGGGGAAGCAGGAACTTGGTATCAGGGTGTGGTCAGGACATCGGTGTTGACCTAGGGCTGGAACATCCCGTGGCCCGCTTTTGACCCCCTTTTCTTCTCAGGGGGAGAGGCCCAATTCAGAGATCAGGACAATAGCGTTGCCTTAATGGCTCCCAACATCTCCCCCGTTTTAATATTTTAAAAAAGGCATATTGTATAATAAATTTGTAGCCACGTTTTTAACGACTGCCTAAACGTCTGTTTGCTCACCGGGTGATTCTCTAAAACCACAAAGGACACAAGGACAAGTCATCTATGAGGCTTGAATTAATGGTCCCAGTCTTTTGGAAATAACTTGGGCTAGCCAAGGGATTTAGGAACGAAGCAAGCTCCGTGGGTAGAGGTAGAGGTCTGATCCCCAGTGTGTAATGTTAGGAGCCATGTACAGGATTGACTCTCAGGCCCACAGATCTTTACCCAGAGTCACCCCGACCTGCTCCTGTGCCGTTTTTTCTGGGGAAAGGACCCTAGGGCACTCAACCTTTATGCAATCAGACATGCCTCTCAGAGACTGTCCAACAGCTTCCAGACTAATCTCTGTGCAGTACTTAGTCTTACAACTCTCACGGGCGACGGCTTCAAGTTCTAATTTTTCGATGTGTCTAGCCTGGGATGACTGTTTAGTTTCCAATGTGGCGAGAATGTATATTACCATGTCGGAAGCACAGACTACGGCAATCTATAAATGATTTGTGGCATGAGACTGATGGCCGAATTTAGGGGGAGGGGAATGGTCTTACTTAAGCATTTTATGGAAATTGAGTCTCTCTCCCCGAGAAGAGGGTGATGAAGCGGCATCCGCGTCTGCCTCTTCTCCAGTAACCTGCTTGTTATCGCCAACGTCCAGCCAATGGTAATGAACTGAAACAAATGCACTTGAAAGAGATGAATCAATTTGAGATTTAACAAATCGGGTCAATTTCTGAAATGCCCAAGGACCGAAGGAGATCAATAATAGGAATTCCAATAGGGGTCCCAAAAGGGAGGGCAACAAGGTCGAAAGCCAGGGGGAGATTGAAAACCCGTTTTAGTAGTTTACCTTTCCCCTAGGCCATTGTAAATACGTGTGTATGGGTGTAACTCAGCTATCTCTAGTTCTAAGTATCTACTCTGGTTCCTCTTTAGGTCTTAAACTTCCTTTTTCCTAGATGATGGTAAATTCCTATGTAAGGCAGTGACCTAGCTTTTATTAAAGTGATAGTGTAATGCCAGAGGCAATTCTGAATGTCACTGAATAAGCAACTTTCTTCCTGAATTCTAAGCCCTTAGTCTGCTCAAGGACTTTTAGGACTGTGGAACACCAGTCAAGGCTTGGCTATGTCTAAAATTTCCACCTTTCTAGCCTTAATGTATGTTATATCCTGTCTTCTTACTAAGACTACTACTTCTAAGACATCTTTTGCCTCTAAATTTTTATCTATATAATATGTTGCTCTGACAAATCTATGGAAATATTCCTATGCTTATCATTAACAAAATGGGCAGTATGTAGCTGCTGATCTAAAGCTGTGGTAGATACCTTTTTAAAGTTTGCATTTTCAGATTTTTAAACCAAGGATCGTTTCCTAACTCTAATAGGCAGCAAAACATAAGCAGGTCTCTAACAAAAACATAACAGTAGGTTCCTTATCTAAATTAGGATCTACACAATTGGTTAATTGACAAGAATTACAATGAATATAAAAAGACTTGCCAAGATTGGCGATCTTAACTCTTAAAATTATCTAACAATAAGCATATAGGTAAGGTACACAAACTTTCATAGCTATAAGGAGCTGGCCTGAATGCTCAAAAACAGTGTCTCTGACGAAAGTATCTTGTACATTCTCTGTACCAGTCTTTTTGCCTCACGAGTCAGCTTTTTTAGTTGTTTGTATTTTAAGTTGGCAACAGGTTGGTACTCCTTGTTGCAGCCCATGGTGGAGATACGAAGTTTCTTTATCTGTTTGTAAGTGGATGCTCTCCGATTTCTCCTCTTTTGTGCACTCAGCACAGCTTTTTGGTCACCACTGTCAGGGCACTCACAGGTCACAGGTCAGCCTGTCACATTGGAAGCTAGCATGCTCTTGTAGCATTCTGTGGAAAAAACAGAAACATTCCCCCTTTTCCCCATATTAAGTATCTGAACAGGATCATGGCAAGTGCCAATAAGTGGATCCTTTTTATCTGCCCTAGACACTATTCTATCCAGTTTTTCCAAAACAAATATGTGATCCAAATAATGTGCACGGGGATATAATTTCTCTCCCCCCTTTTTTGTTTTTAAAGAAGGTATAGTTTTTAAAGTTTTACAATACCTTGTCTTTGAGAATTATAAAATATCTCAGTAACATGTGTAACATTAAATTGTTGACAAAACATCTTTTGGAGGTTTTGAAAATAAAAATTTTGAAGCAAATAAATTTTTCTTTTTTAGATTTTCTGTAACTAAAATCCTAAATATTAAAAATATGTTGCCTCTAAATCTTATGGAGCAACAATTACTTTTCAGAACTTTAAACTTCTCTTTGGAGGCATTAGCTAATAGAATACTTTTTTTTCACTTAGGAAACAATATACACTGAAAGATTTAAACTTTGTTTCTTGTATTGAAGCAGACAATAAAAATTTCGTACATATTGTAAAGCTATGTTAGCCATACCTACAGGCAAAATTATCTAGTGATCACTAGTTCACTAAAAGTAAAACTCTTTGAATTTAAGCATTATTTTAAACATTTGAATAGATCTGTAACAAAGCTAAAAAGAACTTTTCTTGAACACAGGGAAAAACTTTCTTAGGCACTGTTTGCAAAATAAAAGAAGGCCACAATCTTCTCTGGGCTACATTAACTTAAACGTAGAATATTTTTTAATCTGAGCATCTTGGCCCTCCTGTAATAAGGACCAGTTTTAGAGGAACAATTTAACTGCCTATGCCTCTAATTTTTGATACTCTTTCTTAAGGATGATTACTCTTATAATTATCTTAATTACAATATACAGGTGAATTAAAGATCTTAAATTTGTAATCAAACTGCAAGCTGCAGTCAATGGAACACTGGCAATTTTAACCCTAATTTTTAAGTTTCCGTTGTAATATTAGAATATATCTATAACTTTTGAAAAGTAAGACCCAATTTTAAACAATTTATTTTTTTAAATCAATATTAGAAACATCACTATCACGTTACGAAGTTTGGCTGTCAATTTATGAATGCATGACAGTGTAAATTTTAATGTTCTATTAAAGAGACATTGTTTTAAAATCTTATCTCTATTAGTCTACTTTCTGGGATAAGAATTACACAAAATTTTATCTCAATTTAGAAGTATCTTTAGAGGACTAGTTTTCTGGGCTGTTTTATGCCAGGTGCTTTTGTTTGAAAATGACTCTAGCCTTGAGTTATTACTTAAGCTAACTTTGTAACCAGTGTTATACCTTTTTAATCATACCCAAATAACTTATAAGCCAATTCTCTATGACCAAGATATGCAGATCATATTTATACCTTTAAGACCAATCAAAAACCAAATGAAGTGGCTTCACGAATCTTATAAATTTAGATCAATTAAAGACTTTTACTTTTTATAGCTATACTTATAAGATAAAAACACACTTTGTCATTTGCTAAATACAATAATCACAAAATTGCAGAGAATTTTTTAGGAAAAAACAACTATCAGCTTATTTGCCTTAGAACTAAGAGGTTGTAGATTCTAAGTTTTTCAGCAGGACCTCTCCTGCTGTGCTTGATTTTGGCTAAAGGGAAGGGCCTCTCAGCCTCAGTTGTGCAAACTGAGAGTGATTCAGCAGGTAAAGTTTTAACCATTTTTTTTCTTCTTTTTAACATGAAACATAAAACAGCCAGTCATTCAGACAACGAAACAATCATTTAGACAACGAGACAAAAAACATACATGAATTGACGTGATTGGTGCACCAAACAGACAATAGAAAGAGGGTAGAGAGCTTCTGTAGGGGCCAGAGAGAATAAAACAGGGCGTCCCCCGATTTCTCTCTGTCCCTGGGAGAGTTCTAAAATCCATTTTCTTTTATTCCTTTCTTTCCTTTCCTGCTTGTAAGAAGAGGTAGCTTGTCAAACCAAGATTAAAATCCAAAATTTTCTAACAGTTTCTGGCAAGCATCTAAAACTTTTAATTTATTTAATCTGAGGGCAAATTTTTGAGAAAACACACAATCTCTATACACTAAATGTCTCAAATAGCCTAAAAGTTTACCATGCTAAATCTTTTTTGAAGTCATTATTAGTCCACACTTAGTTAAATATTTTATAGCCATCTGTAAAACGCTCTCTATTTTCTGCAACCAACAAAAACACCATTGACAAAATGAATTATATAGTTTTAGGAAATGATTTCTTAACTTCCAATAAAACCTAATCTATGAATTTTTTGACCTTTACGAAGTCTCTTTAAAACCCATTTTTATTTACTCTAAACGTGTTACTGCAAATCTCTAGCAAGGGCCTCGAAGCATGCCTGGGTCCAACACACAACTTCTTACCCCAGAGAGTTCTGTCAAGGTAAGCTGAACTGACTCAAGGGGAAGCTGCCTAGCGTCTGAAAGCAGGGTAAAATTTTCAAATAAGGCTATGCCCTCATAAAAGGGTGGGGAAGCAGAAAATCACATCCAACAATCTTCAGATTCTGACGCATTATCTCTTTGTGTCTTATACAACAAGGCTAAAGCAGAAGCATTCAATATAGACCACAGTAAATCAGTGGAAGAGGGGAGCCTCCCCGCAGGGAGAGTGGGCTGAAACAGGGTCGTAGCACACCCTGGGGCAGGAACAGGGGGCCGGGTGCCTGGAAGTCCTATGGATCCTTTATGATTGTTAGGGATGGTTTTAAAGGTCATGCCATTGTCATAGTTATCTTGATACAATCTTAGGCCCCAGGTGAGAGGGCGAGAACTTTCTCAAGCCTCTAAGTTTCTCCCCTTAGCAGTAAATTTTATGATCAGTGGATTACACCATCCCTTAGTGGGCTGTAAGGGCCAGGCTGCAGGCCAATGTGTTGAGGAAATTACTGTCACATCTGCCCCGGTATCCAGAAGCCCTTGAAACTGTTTGTCCTCTAGAAACAAAGTCAGCATGGGCCATGAATCAGTTATTTTCTGTGCCCAGTAGACTTCTGAGGATCCCAGGGAGGAAGGTCCTCGCTCCTCTTTCATATAAGGGAAATGGCCGAATAGTGGGAGTGGTAAGGCTTGGGCTACGCGCTCTCCAGCCCTAAGGGTAAGTGGTTCCTGCGTGGCGGTGACTAAGATTTTTATCTCCCCATGGTAGTCGGTGTCAACCACTGTAGGAGTCACCATTAGGCCTTGTAAAAGTCTGGACACTCGGCTGATGATGAGAAAAAACGTCTTTTGGGGAGGGGGCCCAAATTCACCTGTGTTAACTGCTGTTAATTGAGGCATATAATAATCAGGGGTGCCCCAGGCGGCATCTGCACCCAATGTGAGGACACAGATGTCTACTTCTAACTTGGGCCAATGGGGCTAGGCACCAATCTTGGAGCTGGCGTTAGAGCAGCCCCAATGGCCAGGTTAATAGACTTAGAAACTTGTTGAGAAAACACATCTACCTCATTACAAAGCTTTATCATACCATTTATATCTAAACTCTTGGTTTTACCTCTCAGGGCAGCCCTACATGCTGAATTGGCGTTTTCAAGAGCAAGTTGTTGGACTAACAGACCCTCACTTTCCTCAGGTCCCAAAATTTTCTCAGCTGCTTCCTGCAATCTGGCAACGAACTGCGCATAGGATTCTTGGGGCCCTTATATAATCTTGGTTAGGGGCATAGTTAGCACCCTTGCTTCAGGGACAGCGCGCCAAGCTCTCAGGGCCGCTTGTGCTGTCTGGGCGAGGACAACAGGGGAGAGCCCTAATTGTTTTATGTCTGCAGCGAAATTGCCTTAACCACAGATTTTGTTAGCAGTCCAGGAGGCTGTCTTCCACAAACTCTGACTTTCAAGTTAAATATTGGCCTCTAGTGAGGACAGACTGAATAACTTTATTCCATTCATTGGGTATCAAGTAGCCTTCGACTAAACCTTCTAATAGAGATACTGTGCGCAGGCAGCTTAGTTTTGCTTTTGTGAGATGGTGATTGGGAGCTTTCTAAAAAATCTTCAGTAAGGGCTAGGAGGCAAGCACCTTTTCCGCCCTTTTCTGCCTGCTCAAGGAGATCTCTGATGATTCCCCAATAACTAAAAAAGGACTCATGGACATCTTCTCCTTGTTTTATTAAACTATTGATTTCTTTGCCTACTTTATTCTAAGTTTCAGAACCATTTAATACCAGCCATGGACATCTCTTGTCCTCAAAACAAAAATATATTATTAAATTCCCCTTTTTAAAAAACTCTTATCCCTCTCTCCTTAAGAGAACCCTTTATCTCTTCACTAAATGCCCCATGGTTAATGGGACAACAACTGAATGCCTAGGCTTACCTCCCGACATCCGTATTCGACACTCGAGTGAAGTGTCGGTGGACTGTCCCACTGTTTCTCTGTCTGCGCGGTACCTCTTTAATCCTTAATCCGTTGTCCGGAGGGCAGTCGTACCTCGTGCTCCACGTCTGGCGCCACTTGACCCGTCCAGCAGGTCCAGTTATTCGAGGATCTCGAGGGGACCTCCTCCTAATAACCAAATGGGGGGTAGAGAGAGACGAGGGTCTTGTACGAATAACGACACGGAAACTGTTCTGAAGTTGTATCAAGACCCCAATGTATTGAGAAAGGTCCAAGGTTTAAATGCACAAGCAAAGGGGGAAGTACAGATACTTATCAGTGGGAGGGATGGGGCAATACAAGCAAAAGGAGAAGTACTTATGGGAGGGGGGGGGGCAATAGAAATTCTTTCTTTTGGCAGCTACACGGGGAAGCAGGAACTTGGTATCAGGGTGTGGTCAGGACATCGGTGTTGACCTAGGGCTGGAACATCCTGTGGCCCGCTTTTGACCCCCTTTTCTTCTCAGGGGGAGAGGCCCAATTCAGAGATCAGGACAATAGCGTTGTCTTAATGGCTCCCAACACTGAGTCATTGTCTACATGGGGAACAGAGTTATAGGGAATGAGGTTTTGGCAAATAAGGAATGGAAGAGTGTGTAGAGACTCAAGTCTGGCCACTGTGAGGATCCATCCTCATCCCAGTCCGTACCAGGCAGGTTTTCCCAGCTGTCCTCCATCAGAGCCTGGGCATAAGGTATATAGAAGCCCCTGCTCACTTAGACCTTGCACCTCTGCCTACCATGTGCATGTGGCCTGTTCATCCTCTACTTGGGAGTTCTTCCTGAGGGCCCATGGGAGAACTGAGCAAAGAGAGACCAGGCCTCTGACTCTGCTGTTTCTACTGTGCCCTGAGCACATCTGTACCTTCCTGGAGACACAACTGCTCATGTTTCCTGAGGATTTTTGCCAGTCCTTAGATTTATCTATTCTGAACCAGATGATGTTCAACTTGCTTCTGAACATGCCCTGCTCAGATCTGGCTGTCCATGTCCATATGCTCCTGACCCAACTGAAGGGCGAAGAAGCCGGTAATTCAGAGAGCAAGGAAAAGACTCAGGTAGGTGCTTGAGACTCTTTGTGTTAGGAGGGTTCCCTAGCTGGTGTCCTAGGGAAGCTTGAGAGGCTTCTGTTTGCAGGAGTTGTCACTCAACCCTGGCCTGGGTACATGACCTTTTGTAGGTCACAGTCAAGATTCCCAGCAGACATGGACTCTCGTCTTTGGAAAGGCTGAGAGGAGGTCTCATCCTGGGGATCTTGTCTCTTGCATCCCACCACCACTTCTCCTTCTCTACAAGCCTGCATCAGTTGTACATCTGTCTCCATCCTTAGTTCTGGAGAGCCACACATCTGCAGATTTTAAGTGTGGTAACTGGCAGTAAAACCAGCCACTCTGCCGCCAGAACCAGCTTGTGCACAAGAGTCAGAGAGAAAAAAAAAAATACCCACCAGAATGTTCTGTGACACCTCTGGTGTTGGACCCAGATGTGGTATCAGCAGTCCAGTCAGCACACCTGATAGCAGCTGTGGAACTATGTCTCACCACACCCACTGACAGTGCACTCTGCACAGCTCCCACCTTTGCTGCAGTGGGTGTGCTTCCCCAGGAAATGGCCCTGCCACTCCCTCTCCTCCTCTAGGGGCCCATCTAATATCCACTCTGCAGACAGCTCCAGCTCTGTGACCTTCCACCCATCAGAGGTCCTTCCCTCACTGATGGCTTCACTTTCTCCTGAAAAATTCTGTTTTTAGCTTTCTGGATTATTTTTTTATATTTGCTTTATTATTTTAAGTATTGATTTTAATAAATCAGCATTAATTTATTTTTGTATTGAATAAATCCTCCTTAGAGGCAGGCAAGGCTCTGTGACCTGGGTTAGAGCAGGCCTCCTTGGAGGCAGGCAGTGCTGTCTCTAGATAGGAATGGTGTCCTATGTCCCTGGTTAAAGCAGGCCTCCTCTGTCCCTGGTTATGACAGACTTCCCAGAGGAGGTGCAGACAAGAAGGGAGATGGGGCTCACACAGAGGGGGTAGGTCCTGTGTCCACTGGGTTCACCCTCATGGTCTCAACCTGTACAGGTATTGGGATGGGGTGGGTCTTACCTGTGTCCCTGGTTACAGCCAACCTTCTGGCAGACAGGTAAGCTGTGGGATATGGGGAAGGGACAGAAAAGCCAATCTGTTCTGGCAGAGGTATAGACCAGAAGCTTAAAAAATAATTTTAATTAGAGTTATGCAGTGATTATGTAAGACCCTTTAAAACAATTCCTTAAACTAATTTGGATTTTTAAGACCTAGTTTTTAATGTAGTTAAATGTTTGCCAAGCTGACAGAATCAAGATATTAATTATCTTGAGAAGACATAAAATTCCTCGTGGATTTCTGTTTAACTTTTTGCAACAGATTCTCATGTAACTTTGGCTGGCCTGAAACCCTTTCTATAGCAGCTGATTTTAACTTTGAAACTTCTCTTTCTTCCAAATTCATCCACATAACAAGTGCTGGTATTAGAAGTGTAGCTACCAAGCCCAGACAGAGTCCTTGTTGTTTGGAGGATTGTTGTTGTTGCTGCTGTTGCTACTGCTGCTACTGTTGTTGTTGTTGTTGTTGTTGTTGTTGTTGTTGTTGTTAGATAGACACTCACTATGTAACCAGACTGTCTTGGAATTCTTTAAACCAGGCTGGCATCAAATTCACAAAGATTTTCCTATCCCTGTTTCTTGAGTACTAGAATTAAAAATTCTTACTTTGTTTGTTTGTTTGTTTGTTTGTTTGTTTGTTTGTTTTTCAAGAGGGTTTCTCGGTGTAGCCCTGGCTGTCCTGAAGCTTACTTTGTAGACCAGGCTGGCCTCGAACTCAGAAATCCGCCTGCCTCTGCCTCCCAAGTGAAATTCTTACTTTTTAAACTTAGTTTGTTGGTGTTATTGGGCTTTTTAAAAAAATCTTTGTTGTTGTTTTGTTGGCCTGTTTGCAAATTTTATTAAGAGCAGACTAACACCTAAAGAAATTTTCTGTTTAAAGTAGAGAACTAAACTCTAGTTTTATATCATTATATTGAATTTTTGCATTAAGACCTTTAAAAACTGATGAAAAATGTACAAAGATTGAGAGACCTTGGAACACTCAATCCTAAATAGGGTGTCCTCATCAAATTCCTCCCCTAAGGGGTCAGGAAACTCTGCAGTAAAGGAGGTGGGGAGTTTGTAAAATCCAGAGGGAAGAGACAACAAAGAAACAAGGCCTTCTACACACAACAGGACTGACACACTCTGGTTTGGAGGCAGCAGATTCCCAGCTGAAGCAGGATCACAGCCCCAGCTCTCAGAAGAGGCTCAGAATGCAGGTTCACTTAGAGCAGACAGTTCTGCCAGCCTCTCTGTTTGTCTGAGACACCTGAAGGGCTGCATCCAGGGGAGCATGGGGGCCTGCATGGTGCCTACAAGGATAGAGAGTGAAGCTGCACCCCTGAACAGCTGCCTCAGACTCAGTCACTACAAATGGCTATTATGGAATGTACATAAATTGTGGACTTTCATCACCTGGTCATTCATTTCTTTTAAAACCAGCTCTTAACACTGGTTTTACCATCTACCTGTCAGATGTTCTTCATAAAATAATTACAGTGCAGTGAAGGTGATTTTTCTACTTGTATTCTCCTCTGTTATGTCCTATTCCTCCTCAGTAGCCACTAGAAAAGCTGGGTTGTGGAGAGGAGCTACTGCAGCCTCCAGGACTCCTCTCTGGATCCCCCTGCAGTGACTTATCCTGCACTGCTTTTCCTGCTGGAAACAGTAAACAAAGGTGTTGACCTCAATGATGCCCAGGCTCAGAGAACTGAAGGAGTCTGTAACAGAAACCATGAAAATATCGTGAAAAGGAGTAAAGGGGGAACTGCAGTTCATGTTGACAAGGGGGAACACAATGCTCATGAACTCTAAACCTGCCCCCCTAGTGCTCCTTGTGAAGTCAAGACATGCCCATGGTATTAACTCATCAATCACTGGCTTGCTAATCACTGTAAATGAGGGCTGGTCTTGGGGTGAAAACAAAGGGCTTTGGAGCAGAGACCACTAGTGCACAGAAAAAGCAGTCAGTGAGTAAGAAGGAATAAATGAGACAAGGAACTAGAGAAGAGTTTGGCTGCCAGATAACATGGATAGTGATATAGAAAGTATAATGTTGAACATTGACTCTGCTGCTGTGACAAGCACATGACCAAAAGCACCTTAGGGAAGGCAAAGGTTTCTTGTGGGCTACAGATCACAGTCCATAACTGGAAAAAGTCAGGACAAAGACACAACCAAGAACTTGAAGCAGAAACAATGGAAGACGAATCAGTTCTGAAACAGTGTTGGGAGCCAGCTTCCATCTTGTAAGGTGGTGGATATGCGGTGGGTGTGGCTGAGCCAGCAATTTACAGAGTCCTGCACCTCTGGGCTTGAGTTCTAAAATGATCATGGGGTGGGAACTGGTCCTGAGAAAGATAATTGCCATGCAAGAACACCGACACTGTGAGACTGGGGGCTGGCACAGGTGTGTGTGTTTGTGTGCTTGCTTTTCATACAGAACACCACAAGGTAGCATGGAAGAAGGCACCATAGCTAGGGTTTAAGGTGGGCCTGGGTGAACAGGGCTGAGTTTAGGAGTATGGATAGAGAAGTCATTCAGGTGTAGGGACACAGATTGCAAAGCTGCCTGTACCCAGACATCCCTTGGAGCAGTGGAATGGGACATACTTAAGTTTCTGTGTCCACTTGTGTACCTGGGGTGTCAGAGGGGACCTAGGACCATTTAGGAAAAGCCCTGTGTGAAGGGAAACAGTAAAGAGACTCTCAAGAAGTAATATCACTTTCTCAGACAATGACCCAACAATACAGAACTCTGGTAGCAGACAGCCAACTGCTTAGAGGCAGCCCAGCAGGCTCAACTGTCTGAGACCCTAGAGAAAGAAAGAAGTTTTCTTACTGTCTTTGGAATACTCGAGGCTCAGACCTTAAGAAAGACAAGAGTGAAAGCCATGGAAGGGCCTGGAGATACATGGCTCTCTCTTGCCTCCAATGTCTTTGGCCATTTACCCAGATGTAAACAGACTTGACACAGGACAGCCAGGCCCAGGACCACGCAGACAAGTTAACCTCTCTGAACTCTCAGTTTACGCTAGTTTTGCTCTACATGTTTGACACTGTAATTATTGAGGAAAACTTGTAATGATAATAACCAATGAGAATGTTGCAGACCTGTGCTTATTTGAACCATCCACCCTGATGTCTCCTCAGGGTGAGAATGAGTGTGCCCTAAAGGACATGAAGGAACCCTGTAGAGAGCCCCTCATCAGTGCAGACATGGTGGAAAAGCTGGTGAAGCACCTGGTGCCATCCCTGCAAGGTGGAGACCCCCTCTTTGTCCCTGTCTTCCTGTACTCATACCAAAGGTTTGCCACCACACAGCATGTGCTGGACCTGCTGTTGAAACGGTGAGTGCCCACATCCACTCTCTCTGCTCTCAGGTCCTCTTGTTTGTTCTGGGAAGCACTCTGTCTACTTCTTGTCTAAAGTACTGTCATGACACAGCAGCACAAATTCAAAAAATGCTTCTTCCAGACTTGACCCAAGGGAGTGTGCTGGCCAAGCTGAGACCCTAATGGATGTGGCTGTCCCCTCCACCTTGAAGAAGCTCTTTATCTTTGACCCAAATTTGCTGAGGCCTTGGTGGAAGCACTTCTTCCATTTGTAAAGAACATTCCAGAATTCCTATTGAAGTACCCAGTATAGATGTGTCCAGAGTGGAGACTTATAGAGGGCAATCTGAGAGACCTGTGATCACTGAGGCATTTGTGTTTACCCATTGCACAAGCATCTTTGAAGCACTTACTGTATGCAGCTGAGCAGTTCACACCCCACTGAGTCAGGAAGCAGGAGAGAATCGGGGCACTTGGCTGACTTTCTTCTGTGATTCTGTCCAGACCCCAGACCAATGGGATAGTGTTGTGAACATTCAGTGTGGGTGCTCCCTCAACGGTGAATCCTCCTTAGAAACTCCACTGCAGGACACACAGGTGCACCTCACAAAGCTCTGGACTTTTCTGAATGCACTCAGGTCTACAGTCAACACTGAATGTGAAGCATACAAGGACAGAGTGTTGGGTGGGTGGAGGAGCTACAGGCTTTGCAGCTTGATGGAAGTTGGGCCAGAAAGCGTTTACTCGGAGGATGACATGTGGAAGTGCCTCTCAGTCAGCATATATGGGTTTCCTGTGTTTTAGGCACAAAGTAATTGTACTGGGGTGAAATAGGCATGGAGCTTATGAGAATTCCTATGTGGTCTATGTCGGTTTCACAGATTTACTCAAGTATCTATTGCAAATGAAATAGCAGTGACCTACTGTAGCAGAATTTTCCCCTAATTAATTGATTGGATAATAAAGATGACAAGAAGCCAATTGCTAGACAAAAAGGAGGACACAGGCCTTCCAGGTCCGAGAGAGGAAGAACAGGTGCAGGAGGAAGAAATGCCCCTTTTTTTTTAACAGCAATTTGGGGAGCGAGAGGAGGCAGGGTGTAGACCAGGAACTGTTAGACCCAGTGGCAGAGATTTCCAACATAGAATAGTTGATGAGTTTAAGATGATAGAATCTGCGCCCAGTGATTGTGTCATCTGTTGATTTTAAACTAAGATTGTCTGGTGTTCTCCATTGGCAGTGACTCAGATTGGGCCAGAGGGAAAGAACATAGCGGGGGTGGAACTCAGCCAGGCTTTGGACAAGGACCAAGCTCCAGGGGAAAGGTAAGCACAGCTGACCGAGGAAACCAAGAGAGCAATCTCAGAGATCTGGAGAGGCAGAGCCAAATTTTGAGGGAGAGGCGTTGGCTAGGAGAAACACAGAGTTTGGGACTCAGCTATGAACTGGACCAGGAATAGACCGTGACTGCCATAGGCCATTTAGTGTGGATTGTTTCTTAAAACTACATGCTATAGCCCCCCCTGAACTAAGGCTGAAGGGTGGAGAAACTTGACACACAGTGTAGATCAGGTCCAGACCACCAGATCACATCTGCAGTGGATTCCAACCAAAGAGGGCACAGATGCATCATGCTACAAGAAGATGGACATGTGTTGAGCGCTAAAGAGTTTGTTTCTCTTTCATAGAGTTGTATGAGGTGGAGTTCAGAACAGCCTGACAGTCTTACTGTGGCCTCCTGCTATTGACTTCATCCTAGTCCATTCAGTCTTGCTGACTGCCTCCTTTCTCTCTGTCACATACTGAACAGAAGCAGAATCCATTTTACAGATTCTATGCTGCAGCACCTACTTACAGCCAGCCATCAAGGCTCAAACTTGACAAACCTTGAGGCCTGCTCACCCTGAAGATTAATAAGAAGCCATGTACCAGCCCCTTTATAACTGGCCGACGGTCTTTCCAGGGTTGATCTGACATTCAGAGTGATAGGCAGCCATACCGGGTTGGCCTCCTCTTTCCAAGACTAGTTCTTTATGGTGCTGTCATTGACCACTGTGTGGCTTCTGTGGCTTCTTTTTACCAGTCCAGAGCCTGCAAGCTGTACATGGGTAACTTCTTACTTAGATGCTCAGAGCTGATTTCACAGTTGCCACATGGGAGGTAAGTTGCTGCATCTTTCAAGGTGTAGATCCTAGGAGCAGAGGTGGCATGTGTCACCTAGAGTGACATCCAAGTGGGATGGAGATGGAAGGAGATGAGAACACAATTCTCAGGAGTTCAGGGAGCTGGAGATGTGGGATTTTAAGCTTGACATGCTTCATAGAATAACATCTGAGAAAGGAGGGGAGTAGGGTTACATGGAGCAAGGAGGAGGAGTCCTGCCTGGAAAACTCTCAGCCTCTTTTGCTGGCACCAGGTCTCTCAAAGCAGCATTTTCACACAGTGAGAACACTGACTTGCCATGCCAATGCGGGGCTTATGAAATTATCTTATACCATGATCCAAACTTAATAGAAGAAAACAAAAGGCAGGAGAACATGAACTTCAGGCTCTGGAGAGGGGAGGCCCAGAAGCAGGCAGAGTGCTTTTGCTAGTGTCTCCTGAGGCTGAGCTTAGTCTCCCCAAAACCTGAGATAACATCTCTTGTTACTACATCTCCAGCCAGAAGGCTACCTCCTCTTGCTGCACATGTGGTATGCTGGGTCATGAGCTAGAGGAAACCTAGGGAATGCAGAAAGGTTTTTCTGGGAATGCAGTGCCCTGGGGTCCTATATAGGTCAAGCCCAGTGCTGTTCAAAATCTGCTTTATTGAGTTTGCTTTGAACAGAGAATATGATCCCTGTTCACCTACCATGGGGATCTGATGCTATAAGAGTTTCTGGGCATTCCTGTGAGTTCATGTGACTGTTGCAATGTTGCATGTGTACACCATGCTCTGTCAGATAATGATCCTGACCACTTGTGTGATGATATGCCAGCAAACTATTGGGTCTATCAGTGTTATGGTTATCAGAGCCAGAACTAGAGAGCATATATGTTGGAATTGGTAGTATGGGCCATGTGGAGAGACTCTTGCTTGAGTCAAGTAAAATTTCACGTGTAAACCCTTTCACCAAAATGTTCTTCAGGAATTTGGAATGAAAAGTTAATAGATCAAAAGTGTGAGGATAGATGTGTGTGTGCATGTGACTCTGTAGGTTTTCAGGGTATGTGCATATGTTTGCACTTGTCTGTGCATGTAGACATGTCTGTGTGTGCAAGAGTGTGTGTGTGTGTGTGTGTGTGTGTGATCACAATACTAATGGTACAGAAGACTTCCATCACCCTCCAAATTTCTATCCTGCTAGGTGGAGGCTGACATTCCATGTAATGGGAAGTGGTTTTCAAAAGGAATATATATTTTTATTTTGAAGTTACCAGTAAATGTGGGTTATTGTTTCTCATTGTTCATGACGCACCAACTGGTCTGGTTGATGCTGGCCTTTCTTTTAGATAAGGAATGGTTTCTTGTTCCACTTATGTCAAACTGAACAAAGTTCTCATCTCAGGCAACCAAAATCACTTTGTATTCCAATTGCATTTGCTAGTGACAGGGATTTATGGTGTTTCTGGTATTGGTCAGTTGTTCTTAGTGCTGATGTCTTCACACTGCCTTAAAAGTACCTTTAGTGTACTTCAAGCTAGATTTGCAGGCAGCAGGTCCCCCAGCAGGATCACAGCCCTGGCTCTGTGGAGGAGGCGATGCCTATAGATCTGGGAGATAAACACACATTCTTCTGGATCCATAGTCCAGCTGAAAAAGTAAATGCCTATAGATAAGAGTGGGGCCTAAGGAATGCCAGAGAACAGAAGTGTCACAGGTGGCTCACAGCCCTGGCTCTGAGGAGGAGGCTCAAAGTGCTGATTCACTCAGAGAAGACAGTTCTGCCAGTCTCTCTGTCTGTCTGGGACAACAGGAGATCTGTGTCCTTGAGAGCATGGGAGCCTGGATGGTGCTTGCAAGAATGGAAAATGAAGCAGCACCCCTGAACAGCTGCCTCTGGCTCACTTCAGACTCAGTCACTGGAAAAGGTTATTATGGGATGTACTTAGAGCACAGACACTCATTATCCAGTCACTCCTTTGTTTGAGAACTAGCTCTTATCCCATGAAATCTGTACTTTGGAGATTCTTCTTCATTAAATCATTACACTGCACTGAAGGTGACTTTTTTCTGACATTCTCATCTGCTATGTCCTATTTCTGCACATGGGAGCAGTGGTGAGCTATTGCACATCCTGGGCTTCCTCTCTGGTTCCCTTTCCAGTGTCTCTTCCTGCCCTGCTTTTCCTGCTGGCAAACTTTCAGGATAAATGAGGGGACATAAGAAATCTCTGGATATGGAGAACTGGAGGAGTCTGTAGCAGCAGCCACTAAAACACTGCAAAGGAATGATGACAAAATTGTGGAGGGTGCACATAGATGAAGGCCCAGATTTGGATGCTGAACTCTGCCCATGGTTCTAAAGTATTTGTGAAGTCCCAGCACATTTGCAGACAATACTAACCTGTGAGACCACGGACTCACTAATCATTGGCCAAGAATGTCAGACTGAGTGGGTGGGCTGTCAAAAGATCAGCAGTGAATAACTCTGCAGCAGGAACCACTGGGAACAGAGTAAAGATGAAAAGATGAGTCTTTGGAGATGGAAGGAGATGAGAGATTAAACAGCAGGTGGGGGCATCAAACAACAGAGGGTGGTGACATGACTGTGTGACTAGAAATTTACAGGAAAATCCAGGAAGTTTCCAACAGTGAATGGTACTTTTTTTTATCTTAATTATTTTATTATTTTAATGCATTTTATACATCAAACATTAATATTATTGAGTATTTTGAGAATCAAATACATAAAAAAATTTGTTCAACTTTTATATTCATATCGTTTCATACCCTAAAAATAGCATTAATGAATATTTAATAGTATCAATAACTGAGGATCTTATATCTAATTTAAAATACTAAATTGTTTCAAAACATACAAAATATTCTTTGGGAATTGTATTAGTCAGGGTTCTCTAGAGTCACAGAACTTATGGATAGTCTCTAGATAGTAAAGGAATTTATTGATGACTTACAGTCGGCAGCCCAATTCCCAACAATTGTTCAGTCGCAGCTGTGAATGGAAGTCCAAGGATCTAGCAGTTACTCAGTCTCACGCAGCAAGCAGGCCAAGGAGCAAGAGCAAAAGCTAGACTCCCTTCTTCCAATGTCCTTATATTGTCTCCAGCAGAAGGTGTAGCCCAGATTAAAGGTGTGTTCCACCACACCTTTAATCCCAGATGAAAGGCGTAGCCCAGATTAAAGGTGTGTTCCTTAAACTCGGAGATTCAATCTTCTGGAATCCATAGCCACTATGGCTCAAGATCTTCAAACCAAGATCCAGATAAGGATCTCCAAGCCTCCAGATAAGGGTCACTGGTGAGCCTTCCAATTCCGGATTGTAGTTCATTCCAAATATTGTCAAGTTGACAACCAGGAATAGCCACTACAATCCACCCCTTGTCAACTTGACACAAATAATATCTCATGTTCACATGAAACAATAACAAGGTTGTGAATACGCCTAACATGATATAACTATCCCTCGTACAATCGCAAACGCATTTGTAAATTTATAATGGGCATTCATATTACTTTATAATCCTCGTTTCTGCAACTGGTTACGTGGCCTTAATTGGTATTTATAACTCCCTTCCTCTACTACCCATTCTGTATTTCCTTCACCTTCAGCCAGCACCTCAGCAGGTATTGGCTCTTTTCCTGGAGGATTGACCCATACCTTCATTCCTGATGGGTCTGCGTCCTTTGTCATCCTGCTTGGATTAGGCTGTTGTAGTTTCCCATTGACTTTAATCACAGGACATGGTAGTACTAAGAGACGCCCTAAGGGATCTCCTACACTCCAGACATAATCTTGCTTACCACCATTGTGAAGAGGTAATCCAATTTCCCCATGGTAATCTGGATCTATCACCCCTCCTAACACTGTTATTCCTTTCTTAGCCTGTTGGTTTAAGGGCATTAGAGGCCCAAAATGACCAGGGGGAAGTCTGAGCTTCCAGTTCAATGGAATGTTTGTTGTAGCTCCTGGTAGGAGCACTCCCCTCTCTGGAGCCAAAACTTCTAGGCCAGCAGAACCTAGAGTTATGGGGACAGGAAGCAAAAATTTTCCTAGAGGGTCACTAGGAGTGATAGTAAGTGGAACTATTCCTTTTTCCACCCCTTGATTCCTGGACCCATGAATCCTGGCTATGGGTGAAACTGTACCATATATCGAGCGCTGATTCAAAGCATATACTGCCTTCTGAAGAACTCTACCCCAGCCTTCCAAGCTGTTACCACCTAATTGGCGCTGTAACTGCGTCTTTAAAAGGCCGTTCCATCTTTCTATCAGACCAGCTGCTTCAGGATGATGGGGAACGTGGTAAGACCAGTGAATTCCATGATTGTGGGCCCACTGTCGTACTTCTCTGGCTGTGAAATGAATTCCTTGGTCAGAAGCAATACTGTGTGGAATACCATGACGATAAATAAGGCATTCTGTCAGTCCGTGAATGGTGGTTTTAGCAGAGGCATTACGTGCAAGAAAGGCAAATCCATAACCAGAATAAGTATCTACTCCAGTAAGAACAAAACGCTGTCCTTTCCACGAAGGAAGTGGTCCAATGTAGTCAACCTGCCACCAGGTTGCTGGCTGGTCACCTCGAGGAATGGTGCCGTATCTGGGGCTCAGTGTTGGTTTCTGCTGTTGGCAGATCTGGCAATCAGCAGCAGCTGTAGCCAGGTCAGCTTTGGTGAGTGGAAGCCCGTGTTGCTGAGCCCAAGCATAACCTCCATCTCGACCACCATGGCCACTTTGTTCATGTGCCCATTGAGCAATGACAGGGATGGCTGGGGAGAGAGGCTGACTGTCCACAGAACGGGTCATCCTATCCACTTGATTATTGAACTCCTCCTCGGCTGAAGTCACCTTTTGGTGAGCATTTACATGGGACACAAATATCTTCACATCCTTTGCCCATTTGGAGAGATCTATCCACATACTTCTTCCCCAGATGTCTTTCTCACCAATTTTCCAATTGTGATCTTTCCAAGTCCCTGACCATCCAGCCAATCCATTGGCTACAGCCCATGAGTCAGTGAATAATCGTACATCTGGCAATTTCTTCTTGCAAACAAACTGTAATACCATGTGTATTGCCCGAAGTTCTGCCCACTGTGAGGATTTTCCTTCACCTGTGTCTTTCAAGGTTGTCCCAGAAAGGGGTTGTAATGCTGCAGCTGTCCACTTCTGGGTGGTGCCTGCATAACGTGCAGAGCCATCAGTAAACCAGGCTCTAGTCTTCTCCTCTTCGGTCAGTTGATCATAGGGAACACCCCATGAGGCTATAGGCGCATGCTTGGCAGCAGATGGCATTGTAACAGGAGTAGAAACCATAGGCATTTGAGCAACTTCTTCATGTAACTTGCTTGTGCCTTCAGGACCTGCTCTGGCCCGATCACATATATACCACTTCCATTTGATAATAGACTGCTGCTGTGCGCGTCCCACTTTATGACTTGCAGGGTCTGATAGTACCCAGCTCATGATGGGTAGTTCAGGTCGCATAGTAACTTGGTGTCCTATTGTCAAACGTTCAGTTTCCACTAAGGCCCAATAGCAGGCCAAGAGCTGTTTTTCAAAGGGAGAATAGTTGTCTGCAGATGATGGTAGAGCTTTGCTCCAAAATCCCAAAGGTCTTTTCTGTGATTCACCTACAGGGGCCTGCCAGAGGCTCCAAACAGCATCTCTATCAGCCACAGACACCTCAAGTACCATCGGGTCTGCTGGGTCATATGGTTCAAGTGGTAGAGCAGCCTGCACAGCAGCCTGGACCTGTTGAAGGGCCTTCTCCTGTTCCAGGCACCACACAAAGCTAGCAGCTTTCCGAGTCACTTGGTAAATAGGCCTAAGTAACACACCCAAGTGAGGGATGTGTTGTCTCCAGAATCCAAATAGACCAACTAAACGTTGTGCTTCTTTCTTGGTTGTAGGAGGGGCCAGGTGCAATAACTTATCTTTCACCTTAGAAGGAATATCTCTGCATGCCCCACACCACTGGACTCCTAAGAATTTCACTGAGGTAGATGGTCCTTGAATTTTGGTTGGATTTATTTCCCATCCTCTGATACGCATATGTGTTACCAATGAGTCCAAAGTGGTTGCTACTTCCTGCTCACTTGGTCCAATCAGCATAATGTCATCAATATAGTGCACCAATGTGATATTTTGTGGAAGATCCAAACGATCAAGATCCCTTCTAACTATATTATGACACAGGGCAGGAGAGTTAATATATCCTTGAGGCAAAACTGTGAAGGTATACTGTTGGCCTTGCCAACTGAAAGCAAATTGCTTCTGGTGGTCCTTATGGACAGGTACTGAGAAGAAGGCATTTGCCAGATCAATAGCCGCATACCAGGTGCCAGGAGATGTGTTAATTTGCTCAAGTAACGAAACTACATCTGGTACAGCAGCTGCAATTGGAGTTACTACCTGATTTAGTTTTTGATAATCAACTGTCATTCTCCATGATCCATCTGTTATCTGCACTGGCCAGATAGGAGAGTTAAACAGAGATGTGGTGGGAACCACCACCCCTGCGTCTTTCAAGTCCTTGATAGTGGCAGTAATTTCTGCAATTCCTCCAGGAATACGATACTGTTTTTGATTCACTATTTTCTTTGGCAGAGGCAACTCTAAAGGCTTCCATTTGGCCTTTCCAACCATAATAGCCCTCACTTTACAGTTCAGGGAACCAATATGAGAATTCTGCCAATTTCTGAGTATATCTATCCCAATTATACATTCTGGAACTGGGGAAATCACTACAGGATGTGTCCGGGGACCTACTGGACCTACTGTGAGTCGGACATCAGTCAAAACTCCATTAATCACCTGCCCTCCATAAGCCCCTACTTTAACTGGAGGGCCACAATGTTTCTTGGGATCCCCTGGGATCAGTGTCAACTCAGAACCAGTATCCAGCAGACCCCGAAAAGTCTGATTATTTCCTTTTCCCCAGTGTACAGTTACCCTTGTAAAAGTCCGTAGGTCCCTCTGGGGAAGAACTGGAGAAAGGGTAACAGCAAAACCTTTGGGTGTCTTATCAAGATCCTTCCTTTCATTCATCATTCTTTCCACAGATACTAAGAGCAGCCAGCCAGTAAAATCATTTTCCGATTTTTTCCCCATCTTGTAGAAAGCTTTGTGCACTGAATCACCTAATTCATTAAGAAAATCAAGGGCATTAGCTTCTTTAAGTTCGGAATATAGTTTCAACCATGGGTCTTCAAAATTCTCTGAGCTCCCAGGAGGGAGAGAATCTGGAGAGGTTTCAATAGTTGAAAGTGCTGGTGGATCAACAAGCCAATTCCAGTATTTTAAAAGATTCATCCTTGTACTTCTGTTACTCTAGAACCACTCCTGGTACCAACTTCTGTATTAGTCAGGGTTCTCTAGAGTCACAGAACTTATGGATAGTCTCTAGATAGTAAAGGAATTTATTGATGACTTACAGTCGGCAGCCCAATTCCCAACAATGGTTCAGTTGCAGCTGTGAATGGAAGTCCAAGGATCTAGCAGTTACTCAGTCTCACACAGCAAGCAGGCGAAGGAGCAAGAGCTAGACTCCCTTCTTCCAATGTCCTTATATTGTCTCCAGCAGAAGGTGTAGCCCAGATTAAAGGTGTGTTCCTTAAACTCGGAGATTCAATCTTCTGGAATCCATAGCCACTATGGCTCAAGATCTTCAAACCAAGATCCAGATAAGGATCTCCAAGCCTCCAGATAAGGGTCACTGGTGAGCCTTCCAATTCCGGATTGTAGTTCATTCCAAATATTGTCAAGTTGACAACCAGGAATAGCCACTACAGGAATGAAGCATAGTAAAATACCATAAAATATTAAAAATGAATCATTAAGAAATATATTCAAGGCCAGGCAGTGGTGGAGCATGCGTTTAATCCCAGCACTTGGGAGGCAGAGGTAAGCAGATTTCTGAGTTCAAGGCCAGCCTGGTCAACAGAGTGAGTTCCAGGACATCAAGGGATATACAGAGAAACCCTGTCTCAAAAAACAAAAAGAAAGAAAGAAAAAAAAATATATTAAAAAACCCTTATATGATACCACCTGACATAGTAAGAGAGTATTTAAAACACATTATATATCTGTGTACATGGTCTAATAATCAGTTTACTTTAAAAAGATTATCAGTGTTTCTAGGAGAGAAATTATTTTATCAGGAAGTATATTTGAAAAATTTCAAAATAACAAAAATTCAAGTTAAACATTAAGAAAATGCTAATTTCAAGCAGTGAGAAAAATTATTAATAATATTTCCATGATGTCTGTGGAAAATGATTTTAATATTTTCAACCATTAATATTCAACAAGCAATAATTATTTCAAGACATATTTTACTGTTATGTCTCCCTTTATATTTCTGATTGTATTAATTTGGATACTGTCTCTGTGCCCTCTGGTTAGTCTAAACAAGAGTTGATCTCTCTTGTTGATCTTTTCAAAGAACCATCTCCTGGTTTTATTGATTCTTTGTATTATTCTTTTTTTATTCTATTTGGTTGATTTCAGCCCTGAGTTTGATTATGTCCTGCTGTCTACTCCTCTTGGGTGAATTTGCTTCTTTTTGTTCTAGAGCTTTCAGGTGTGCTGTCAAGCTGCTACTGTAAGCTCTCTTCAGTTTCTTTTTTGAGGCTACCGGTTTGCCTCTTACTACTGCTTTCATTATGTCCCATAAGTTTTGGTATGATGTGTTTTAGTTTTCATCAAATTCAAAAAAGCCTTTAATTTCTTTCTTTATTTCTTCCTTGACCAAGTATAATTGAGTAGAGAGTTGTTCAGCTTCCATGTGTATATGTGCTTTCTGTTTTCTTCTTGGTATTTAAAGCCAGCCTTAGTCCGTGGCGATCTGATAGAGTGCATGGGATTACTTCAGTCTTCTTGTATCTGTTCAGGCCTGTTTTGTGACCAATTATATGGTCAGTGTTGGAGAAGGTAGCAAGAGGTGCTGAGAAGAAGGTACATTCTTTTGCTTTTGGATGAAATGTTCTATAAATCTGTTAGAGGCATTTGGTTTATAAATTCTGTTAGTTTCACTGTCTCTGTTTAGTTTGTGTTTCCATTATCTGTTCATTGCTGAGAGTGGGGCGTGATGTGTGCTTTGAGATTTAGTAAAATTTCTTTTTTTAAGTATTTTTAAATTAGATATTTTCTTTATTTACACTTCAAATGTTATCCCCTTTCCTAGTTTCCCCTCTGAAAACCCCCTATCTCTCCCCACATCTGCTGCTTCCTGGCCCTGGCAGTTCCCAATATTGGGGCATATAATCTTCACAGGATGAAGGGCCTTTCCTCCCATTGATAACCAACTAGGCCATCCTCTGCTACATATGCAGCTAGAGCCATGAGTCCCACCATGCGTTTTCTTTGGTTGGTGGTTTAGTCCCAGGGAACTCTGGAGATACTGGTTAGTTCCTATTGTTGTTCCTCCTATGGAGCTGCAAACCCCTTCAGCTCCTTGGGTACTTTCTGTAGCTCCTTCATTGGAACCCTGTGCTCCATTCAATGGATGGCGGTGAACAACCACTTCTGTAATAGTCAGGCACTGGCAAAGCCTCTCAGGAGACAGCTATATCAGGCTCCTGTCAGCAAGCTCTTATTGGTATCCACAAAAGTATCTGGGTTTGGTGGTTGTTTATGGGATGGATCCCCAGGTGGGGCAGTCTCTGGATGGCTTTTCCTTCAGTCTCTGCTTCACACTTTGTCTCTGTATCTCCTCCCATGGGTATTTTGTTCCCCCTTCTAAGTTTCCACACTTTGGTCATCCTTCATGAGTTTCATGTGTTTTGCGAATTGTATCTTGGGTATCCTGAGTTTCTGGGATAACATCCACTTATCAGTGAGTGAATATCATGTGAGTTCTTTTGTAACTGGGTTACCTCACTCAGGATGATATCCTCCAGATATATCCATTTGTCTAAGAATTTCATAAATTCATTGTTTTTAACTGCTGAGTAGTATTCCATTGTGTAAAAGTACCACATTTTTTGTATCCATTCCTCTGTTGAGGGGAATGTGGGTTCTTCCAGCTTCTGGCTATTCTAAATAAGGCTGCTATGAACATAGTGAAGCATGTGTCCTTATTACATGTTGGAGCATCTTCTGGGTATATGCCCAGAAATGGTATTGCTGGATCTTCTGGTAGTACTATGTCCAATTTTCTGAGGAACCGCCAAACTGATTTCCAGAGTGGCTGTACCAGCTTGCAATCCCATGAGCAATAGAGGAGTGTTCCTCTTTCTCCACATCCTCACCAGCATCTGATGTCACCTGAGGTTTTCATCTTAGCCATTCGGACTGCTGTGAGGTGGAAACTCGAGGTTGGTTTGATTTGCATTTCCCTGCTGACTAAGGATGTTGAAGGTTTTTTTAGGTGCTTATCAGCCATTTGGTATTCCTCACTTGAGAATTCTTTGTTTTTAATTTTTTTAGATGTTTATTATTATTAGATATTTTCATCAATTACATTTCAAATGCTATCTCAAAAGTCCCCTATACCTTCCCCCTCCCTTCCCAACCCACCCACTCTCACTTCCTGGCCCTGGCATTCCCCTGTACTGGGGCATATAATCTTTGCAAGACCAAGAGCCTCTCCTCCCAATGATGGCTGACTAGGCCATCTTCTTCTACATATGCAGCTAGAGACAGGAGCTCTGGGGATACTGGTTAGTTCATATTGTTGTTCCTCCTATAGGGTTGCAGACCCCTTCAGCTCCTTGGGTACTTTCTCTAGCTCCTCTATTGGGGGCCCTGTGTTCCATCCAATAGATGACTGTGAGCATCCACTTCTGTATTTGCCAGGCACTGGCATAGTCTCACAAGAGACAGATATATCAGGGTCCTGTCAGCAAAATCTTGCTGGCATATGCAATAGTGTCTGGGTTTGGTGGCTGATTAAGGGATGGATCCCCAGGTGGGGCAGTCTCTAGATGGTCTTTCCTTCTGTCTCAGCTCCAAACTTTGTCTCTGTAACTCCCTCCATGGGTATTATGTTCCCCATTCTAAGGAGGATTGAAGTATCCACACTTTGGTCCTCCTTCTTCTTGAGTTTCATGTGTTTTGCAAATTGTATCTTGGGTAGTGTGATGGTGTGTATATTCTTGGACATGGGAGTGGCACCATTTGGAGGTGTGGCCTTGTTGCAATAGGTGTGACCTGGTTGGAGTAGATGTGTCACTGTGGGTGTGGTCTTAATACTCTCACCCTAGGTGCCTGGAAGTCTGTCTTCCACTAGCAGTCTTTGGATGAAGACATAGAACTCTCAGCTCTGCCTTCATCATGCCTGCCTGGAGGCCACCTTGATGATAATGGACTGAACCTCTGAACTTGTAAGCCAACCCCAATAAATGTTGTTTTTGTTTTTGTTTTTGTTTTGTTTTGTTTTTTTATAAGACTTGCCTTGGTCATGATGTCTGTTCACAGCAGTAAAACCCTGAGTAATACAGGTAGTGTAAGTCTCTGGGCTAATATCCACTTATCAATAAGTGCATATTAGGTGAGTTCTTTTGTGATTGGGTTACCTCACTAAGGATGATATCCTCCAGATACATCCATTTGCCTAAGAATTTCAAAAATGTATTGTTTTTAGTAGCTGAGTAGTACTCCATTGTGTAAATATATTACATTATCTGATCCATTCCTCTGTTGAGGATATCTGGGTTTTTTTTCCAGCTTCTGGCTATTCTAAATAAGGCTGCTATGAACATAGTGAAGCATGTATCCTTATTACCAGTTGGAACATCTTTTGGGTATATGCCCAGGAGAGGTATCGCTGGATCTTCCACTAGTACTATGTCCAATTTTCTAAGGAACCACCAGATGGTGGGATTTCCAGAGTGGATGTACCAGCTTGAAATTCCACCAACAATGGAGGAGTGTCCCTCTTTCACCACATTCTTGCCATCATCTGCTGTCCCCTGAATTTTTTATCTTAGCCATTATAAATGGTATGAGGTGGAATCTCAGGGTTGTTTTGATTTGCATTTCCCTGATGATTAAGTATATTGAATGTTTTTTCAGGTATTCCTCAGTTGAGAATTCTTTGTTTAGCTCTGTACCCCATTTTTAATGGGGTTATTTGATTTTCTGGAGTCCAGCTTCTTGAGTTCTTTGTATATATTGGATATTAGTCTCCTATCAGATTTAGGATTGGTAAAGATCCTTTCCCAATCTGTTTGTGTCTTTGTTTCTTATTGACAGTGTCTTTTACCTTACAGAAAGAAGCTTTTCAATATTATGAGGTCCCATTTGTTGAATATTGATCTTATAGCACAAGCCATTGCTGTTCTGGTCAGGAAATTTTCCCCTGTTCCTATATCTTTGAGATTATCCCCTCTTTCTCCTCTATAAGTTTTAGTGTCTCTGGTTGTATGTGGAGTTCCTTGATCCACTTAGACATGAACTTTGTACAAGGAGATAAAAATGGATCAATCCAAATTTTTCTACATGCTACCTGTCAGTTGAGCAAGCACCATTTGCTGAAAATGCTGTCTTTTCCACTGGATGGTTTTAGCTCTTTTGTCAAAGATCAAGTGACCATAGGTGTGTGGATTAATTTCTGGGTCTTCAATTCTATTAAATTGATCTGTCTGTTGTTGTACCAGTACCATGCAGTTTTTATCACAATTGCTCTGTAGTACAGCTTGAGGTCAGGCATGGTGATTCCACCAGAGGTTCTTTTATTGTTGAGAATAGTTTTTGCTATCCTAGGATTTTTGTTATTCCAGATGAATTTGAAAATTGCCCTTTCTAACTCTGTGAAGAATTTAGTTGGAATTTTGATGATGATTTCACTGAATCTGTAAATTGCTTTCGGCAGGATAGCCATTTTTACTATATTAATCCTGACTATCCATAAGCATGGGAGATCTTTCCATCTTCTGAGATCTTCTTCAATTCCTTTCTTCAGATACTTGAAGTTCTTATCATACAGATCTTTCATTTCCTTAGAGTCACAGCAAGGTTTTTTATATTATTTGTGACTATTGAGAAGGGTGTTGTTTCCCTAATTTCTTTCTCAGTCTGTTTATCCTTTGTGTAGAGAAAGGCCGTTGATTTGTTTGAGTTAATTTTATATCTAGCTACTGCACTGAAACTGTTTATCAGGTTTAGGAGTCCTCTGGTGGAATTTCGGGGGTCACTTATATATACTACCATATCATCTGCAAATAGTGATATTTTGACTTCTTCCTTTCCAATTTGTATCCCCTTGATCTCCTTTTGTTGTCGAATTGCTCTGGCTAGGACTTCAAGTACTATATTGACTAGGTAGGGAGAGAGTGGGCAGCCTTGCCTAGTCCCTGAATTTAGTGGGATTGCTTCAAATTTCTCTTCATTTAGTTTGATGTTGGGTACTGGTTTGCTGTATATTGCTTTTATCATGTTTAGGTATGGGCCTTGAATTCCTGATCTTTCCATGACTTTTATCATGAATGGGTGTTGGATTTTGTCAAATGCTTTCTTAGCACCCAATGAAATTAGTGTGTGTGTGTGTGTGTGTGTGCATGTGTTTCTTTGAGATTGTTTATATAGTGGATTACATTGATGGATTTCTGTATATTAAGCATCCCTGCATCCCTGGGATGAAGCCTACTTGATCATGATGAATGATCATTTTGATCTGTTCTTTCATTTTGCGGGAATTTTATTGAGTATTGTTGCCTCAATATTCATAAGGAAATTGGTTTGAAGTTCTCTTTCTTTGTTGGATCTTTGTGTGGTTTGGGTATCAGAGTAATTGTAGCTCCGTTGAATGAATTGGGTAGAGTAGTTTCTGTTTCTATTTTTTGAAATAGTTTGAGGAGAATTGGAATTAGGTCTTCTTTGAAGGTCTAATAGAACTCTACACTAAACCCATTTGGTCCTGGGCTTTTTTTGGTTGGTAGACTATCAATGACTCCTTCTATTTCTTTAAGGCATATGTGGCTGTTTAGATTGTTAATCTGATCCTGATTTAACTTTGGTACCTGGTATCTTTATAGAAAAATGTCCATTTTATCCATGTTTTACAGTTTCATTGAGTATAGCTTTTTGTAGTGAGATCTGATGATGCTTTGGATTTCCTCAGATTCATTTTTCTCAGATTTCACTTTTCATTTCCAATTTTGTTAATTAGGATACTGTCCCTGTGCCCTCTAGTTAGTCTGGCTAAGGGATTTTCTGAAAGAACCAGTTCATAATTTAGTTGACTTTTTATATAGTTCTTTGTAGCAAGCTGGCCTGCGGCTTACAAGGACCGGGTACAACTGGGAGGCAGGCTGGGGCTGAAAGAGACTTAGACAGGGAGAAAGATAATGGAGCCAAGACAATTCCCTGTTCAAGGCTCAATGTTTATTAGCAGTCTGTGCTTATAAAGGGGGGAAGCCCATCCCCTGCCACACCAGGCTTCTTGATGTTTTGTTGCCAAGTTGTTAGCACTAGTCCACCAGTGCCCTTAGCAGTAAGTCACCAGTTCCACTCTTGGTGCCTGTAGCTATTCGGTCAGCACTGGGTCACCAGGCTGGCCGCTTATTCAGAAATCTCTCAGGAAGACAGATACATTCTCTCTGCAGGTGGCAGAATCTCAGGGCAGTTGTCACTTCAAAAAAAGCCAAACAAGGCTGAAAGCTGCACAGCAGGTGGTCCCACCTCCGTGGCCACAAGGTTTGTACCAGCCCTCTTCAGGCTGGGGGAGGCTACAGTTCTTTTTGTTTCCACTTGGTTGATTTCAGCCCTGAGTTTGATTATTTCCTGCCAGCTACACCTCTTGGTTGAATTTGCTTCCTTTAGTTCTAGAGCTTTTAGGTGTGCTGTCAAGGTGCTAGTGTGTGCTCTCTCTAGTTTCTTTTTGGTAGCACTCAGAGCTATGAGTTTTCCTCTTACAAATGCTTTCATTGTGTCTTATAAGTTTGGGCATGTTGTGTCTCCATTTTCATTAAACTCTAAAAATTCTTTAATTTTTTTCTTGTTTCTTCCTTGACCAAGTTATCATTGAGTAGAGTGTTGTTCAACTTCAACGGGAATGTTGGCCTTCTATTATTTATGTTTTTATTGAAGATCAGCCTTAGTCCATGGTGATCTGATAGGATGCATGGGATAATTTCAATATTTTTGTATCTGTTGAGGCCTGTTTTGTGACCAATCATATGCTCAGTTGGAGAAGGAACCATGAAATGCTGAGAAGAAGGTATATTCTTTTGTTTTAGAATAAAATGTTCTGTATATATCTGTTAAATCCATTTGTTTCATTACTTGTTTATTTCAATGTGTCTGTGTTTAGTTTCTGTTTCCAGGATCTGTCCATTGGTGAGAGTGGGGTGTTGAAGTTGAAAGAACCTAGTGGGGAAACCCCAACTCAACTCCTGATTTGGTGTGCACCCAAGAATCACGAACAGAACACAACACCTTGATGTAACAACACGAGGTATTTTAATGGCAGAGTTCCGGGTCGAAACTTATCTCACACAGGATACAGTGGATTCGACCTAACTTGGAAGCTAGGGGTTTTTATAGAAAAGGAGTGGGGCTGGGGGAGGAATTGGTGCGGTTTCACATGATTGGTCCATTTAAACATCAGCAGCCTGTTAATATTTAACTTAGGTCAGGGGGGTGGGAGATAGGGAGGTGACCGGCCTGCCCGGGCATGTCCTGGTCTGTTCGGCTATGTTCTCAGCCCCAGGTTTCAAAGCTCACAAACAACTCTTTGGTCTATTTGACATACATTACATGAATCACAGGTCTCAAGTTTTATATCCTTTCAAAGTCTCCCACTATTATTTTGTGAGGTACAATGTGTGCTTTGATCTTTACTAGAGTTTCTTTAATGAATGTGGCTACCCTTGCATTTGGAGCATAGATGTTCAGAATTGAGAGTTCATCTTAGTAGATTTTACCTTTGAAGAGTATGAAGTGCCCCTCCTTGTCCTTTTTGATAACTTTGGGTTGAAAATTGATTTTATTAGATATTAGAATGGCTACTCCAGCTTGTTTCTTCGGACCATTTGCTTGCAAAATTGTTTTCCAGCCTTTTACTTTGAGGTAGTGTCTGTCTTTGTCCCTGAGATGGGTTTCCTGTATGCAGCAAAATGTTGGGTCCTGTTTATGTAGGCATTCTGTTAGTCTATGTCTTTTTTTTTATTGGAGAATTGAGTCCACTGATAGCAAGAAATATTAAGGTAAAGTAATTGCTACTTCCTGTTATTTCTGTTGTTTGAGTTGGGACTCTGTTTATGTGGCTATTTTTTTTTAGGTTTTTTGAAAGATTGCTTTCTTGATTTTTCAAGGGTGTAATTTCTCTCCTTGTGTTGGTACCTTTCATCTATTATCCTTTGTAGGGCTGGATTTCTGGAAAGATACTGTGTAAATTTGTTTTTGTCATGGAATATCTTGGTTTCTCCATCTATGGTAATTGAGAGTTTTTCTGGGTATAGTAGCTTGAGCTGGCATTTGTGTTCTCTTAGGGTGTGTATGACATCTGCCCAGGATCTTCTGTCTTTCATAGTCTCTGGTGAGAAGTCAGGTGTAATTCTGATAGGTCTGCCTTTATATGTTACTTGACCTTTTTTCCTTACTGCTTTTAATTTTTTCTTTGTTTAGTACATGTGGTGTTTTGATTATTATGTTACTGGAGGAATTTCTTTTCTGGTCAAGTCTATTTGGAATTCTGTAGGCTCCTTGTATGTTCATGGGTATCTCTTTCTTTAGGTTAGGGAAGGTTTGTTTGTTTGTTTTTTGTTTTGTTTTGTTTTAGTAGAATCTTTTTTTTTTTTTTTTTGATTCAAAAAAAAAAAAAAAAAAAAAAGAAACCCAAAACGAAACCCAAAACCAAAAATTTTCCAAACACACACAGGAGGGGGGAGAGGTATCTGTAGGGGGAGGTATTTGTCTGTCTATCCCCAGCCCCCAGCCCATGTGGTTTTGGCAGCAATGAGGGAAATGGGCCCCAAAAATAATAGTATGTGTGTGTATGTAAAGAAGGGGGTGCAAAAGCTAAGGGGAACGGTGTGGGGAGGGGACAAATGAGGTCAGTACTGGGAACGCCGCAGGCGAGAGGCCATTTCATAATATTTCTTGTTGATCAAACCATCATGGACACCTCCTTTGCCCATCAGCAGGACTAGCGTCTTGGCAGTCATGATGACAGTGACATTGAAGGTGGGGGTTCCTCCAGTGCTCTTGGTATGAAGATCCATTGTAAATTCCCTGTCTTGCAGCAGTGAGTCCCAAATCACAGAACATTTCTGGCCCCCAAATGTCAGCCCATTCATGAAAAAAAAAAAAAAAAAAACCTTGATGGTTTTTGCCTACCAGGTCACCAAACTCAGCTGGCATAATGCTAACGAAGGTCTTCTCTGGGGACAGTGGCCCAGACAGTCCTTGTAGCCTATGATGGCCGGCCGTCATAAGGCTGTCAATGTAGGTGTTCCACCCAGCCATAGCGCTGCTGCTGGGGCTGCTCTGCTGGCTGCTGCTGGGATCAAGGGCTCAGGCTGGGGCTGGCGGGTGGGCGGGGGGGGGGGGAGGGAGGGGAGGCAGAGAGCTCGGGGTGGACTGTGACTCTGTTAGCTGTGTAGCAGCCCTTGCACCACCACTTCCTTGGAATTTTTCTTCTATAATTTTGTTGAAGATATTTACTGGCCCTTTACGTTGGGAATCTTCACTATCTTCTGTCATCCTTAGGTTTGTTCTCCTCATTGTGTCCTGGATTTCCTGGGTGTTTTGGGTTAGGAGCTTTTTGCATTTTACATTTTCTTTGTTGTGTCAATGTTTTCTGTGGTATATTCTCTCTTCTATCTCCTGCATTCTGTTGGTGATGCTTGCACCTATCGTTCCTAATCTCTTTCCTAGGTTTTCTAACTCCAGGGTTGTCTCTCTTTGTAATTTCTTTATTGTTTCTATTTCCATTTTCAGATCATGGATAGTTTTGTTCATTTCCTTCGCCTGTTTGTGCTTTCCTGTAATTCTTTAAGGGATATTGTGTTTCCTCTTTAAGGGCTTCTAGCTGTTTACCTGTGTTCTCCTGTATTTTTTTAAAGGGAGTTATTTATGTCCTTCTTAAAGTCCTCTATCACCATCACGATAACTGATTTTAGATCTGAATCTTGCTTTTCCAGTGTGATGGTGTATCCAGGACTTGCTATGGTGGGAGAATTAGGTTCTGATGATGCCAAGTAACCTTGATTTCTGTTGCTTATGTTCTTATACTTGCCTCTTACCATCTGATTATCACTAGTGCTACCTGCCCTCGCTATATCTGACTGGGGTCTGTCCTTCCTGTGATCCTAGTTGTGTCAGAACTCCTCAGAGTTCAGCTGTCTCTGGGATCCTATGATTCTAGGATCCTGTGAACCTGATATACTGGCTGTGTCAGAGCTCCTGGGAGTAGAGCTTCTTCTGGGAATTGTGGGACTGGCTTTGGAGTTTGTGCCCAAGGTCTGCTCAAGGCACCGGCCCAGACTGGAAGGGAAATGACACTCTTAGTTACTGGCATGATGCAGCTCTGTGGCAGAACACTTGCCTAGCACGTGTGTGAGGCCCTACAGGGGATCACAACATCACCCAGAAGCAAAACATTCTTTTGGAAACCTGATAGTTGTAAGGAGACAGTGGCCTGGAAAACATTACATCACATGGCCACTAAACATAGGGAACCTCAGGAGCTCTGCTTATTGTAGATGCTATTGGCAGGGAAAACATGGTGTGGTACTTCTCCATGCTGTATGGGCACTAGCATTACCAACCTCATTTCCAGCATACCAACATTTACTTCTGACTGCTTACCATCTCATTTGCCAAAGGAGAAGCCAGTTGGCATTGTCTTTAGCGAGGGGACCCTAGAGACTGCTCCTAATGGATTGTACACTGATGCTGAGACCACAGAGGAGTTTCAGCTGTTCTCAGAGTGAGTGATCCGCCCTCCATGAGATCCAGGCTTTACTCCCAGAAGTGCTAGGAAAGGTGTGTTCTCATAGTGTTTGGTTTTTTTGTTTGTTTGTTTTGGTTTGGTTTGGTTTTTTAAAGCAGAAACCTGCTTTTAAAGGAAGCTGGCAGAGCCAGGCATTGGAAGCCTCGTATCTTTAATTCTTGCACTCAGGGGGCAAAAGCTGGCAGGTCTCTGAATTTGAGACCAGCCTAGTCTACAAAGCTAGTTTCAGAGTTCCAGAACCGCCAGAGCCACACAGAGAAATCCTGTTTGGTGGGGAGGGGGAAGCTGGCAGGGGCTGGAGAGATGGCTCAGCAGTTCAGAGAACTGGCTGCTCTGTTCTGCTCTGCTCTTGTAGAGGTCCTGAGTTTGCTTCCCAGCAACCACATGGTGTTTATTGCCATCCATAGTGTGGTCCTATGCCCATGTTTGGTGTGTGGGCATACATGTGAGCAGAGTATCCACGTATATAAGATGCATAAACATATGGCAGAAGCTACAGGCTGGACTCTAGCTTAGCCTCCCTGTTGCAGCCCATTCGCTGTCATCAACTGTTCACAGAGGACTTTGAGAGCAGATATGCCAGCTAGGGCTGGATATCCAAACCCTCAAACTTTAGTTTGGAAAGCATGCTACAAGGGCTATCTAGATGGAAACTGACTCAACCATTTCTGGTGTGAGCCAACTTAAATCAGTGCTGGGGGCCAGCTTCTACTTGATAAGCTGATGAGTGGGTGAGACAGCCATTTACTGAGAACTGCAACTGTCTTAGTTTAGGTTTTACTGCTGTGAAGAAACACCATGACCAAGGCATCTCTTACAAAAGAAAACCTTTAATTCGGGTCTGGATTATCATTTCATAGGTTTAGTTCATTACCATCACAGTGAGAAGCATGACAGTGTGCAGGCAGACATGGTATTAAAAAAGGAGCTCAGGATTCTACGTCTTGATTAGCAAGTAATAAAACGAGACTGTATGTCATAGTGGGCATAGCTTGAGCATATATGAGACCTCAAAGCCCACTCTTGTGGTTATACACTTCCTCCAACAAGACCACACCTAATAGTGCCACTCCCTATGAACCAAGTATTCAAACATGTATGTCTAGGGGGCCATTCCTATTCAAACTACCACAGCAACCTTTCTTGATTCAACTCCAAAATGAACAAGAGGCAAGGAACTTGATCTGGTCAAGATAATCCCTACCCAAGAGCACTGGGACAGATAGCTCTGAGATCAAAGCATACACACACACACACACACACACACACACACACACACACAGACCTCATAGTCATGCACCCACACACAGACACCACAGCCATGCACACACAGACACCACAGCCATGCATGAATACACAGACACCATATCCATGCATGAATACACAGACACCATAGCCATGTACACACAGACACCACAGACATGCACACACAGACACTACAGCCATGCATGAATACACAGACACCATAGCCATGCACACACAAAGACACCACAGCCCTGCACACACAGATACCATAGCCATGCACACACAGACACCATAGCCCTGCACACACAGACACCATAGCCATGCACACACAGACACCATAGCCATGCACATACAGACACCATAGCCATGCACACACAGACACCATAGCCATGCACATACAGACACCATAGCCATGCACACACAGACACCATAGCCATGCACACACAGACACCATAGCCATGCACATACAGACACCATAGCCATGCACATACAGACACCATAGCCATGCACACACAGACATCACAGCCATGCACACACAGACATCACAGCCATGCATGCTCACACACCGCCACCGCCACCCCACAGTCATCTCACACACTCAACACAGGAGCAAAATAATGCAGACAGGGTTAGAGTAATAAGGGGTTCAGGCTGAGGCTACAAATGGAATTAAGCAGTAGACACTTTTTAAATGTAATTTCCCTGAAGCCAGGACACTGTCTGCACATAGTCCTGCCTTGGGAGGTTGGGATGAGATAGGCTGGGGTAACAGTTATACACATGACAGTGGAAAGAGAGCAGTTAGCATCTCAACAGTCCTTTGGATAGTCTTGTTTAAGGATGATGTTCAGGGAAAGAGACCCCAGGAAATGACCTCACTTACCTGACCAGACCTAACATAGTATAAAACCCTGATGACCAAGAACCAGTTCTAGCAGGCGCACTTCTCTGGAGACATTGTTGAACTTGCTGTCTCCAAACTACATAAGGCTCAGGCCCCATGAAAGCCCACCACATGTACCTTCTTACATACAGTCTGAAGCTACATATTCTAGAGATGAGTGCTCACGTCCAGAGGTCTCAGCCTCTTCTGGCCAGTTTTCAGGGGGCTCTGCCTGAATCTGAGCCTGTTTGTTCTCCTAGACAGTTGTTAGGACCCAGGGGCATGAGCTCAGGCAATATTTACTGCAGACTTGGCCTTAGAGAGCTGAGGTGCTGACATGTGTGACTGTCCCCAGTGTTGTTAACAAGCTCTCTACCTGGAGTCCTATTATCTGACACCACAGGCTAAGCAATATTCCCTTCTGTACAAGAGGTGCTTGGATCTCTTTTGGTGTGTCCTAACATTGAAGTATCCAAATCAGGGTTCCTTAAAGGATTGGCTTGAATTGCCTTTTGAATGAGTATCTGAGAAAGATCTGCTTAGAATACACTCATTGACAAACACAAATGTATGCAAGGACATTCCCAGTCATTTAGTTTTTAATTCAGAGAACAAACAAACCTCCTGGGCTCTCACTCAGTCTAGTGTTGGAGGGGGTTACAGTATCTTGCAGTTGACCCCCCAAGATCTCCTCCAGGTATGGATTCATTCACCATTTAAGTAAACACAATGACAGAATAAAGAAGTGAATAGAGTGTTATGTCTGGAGAGAGGGCTTTAGTTCCCAGAGTTGATATTTGAGTGCTAAGGGTAAGAGCTGGCCAAAGCTTGGGTCACATAAACCTAATTTCTACAAGTATTCCAGGCTTGAGGCATTGCCTGCAAGGGGAGGATTGCAGGAGTTGAGGTACATGCAAGGAGAAAGCGCAGGGAAAGTGGAGGGTTTATGGCCAGCTCCTGTGAGACTCTAGACCAATGGTTCTCAACCTTCGTAATGCTGAGACCCCTTAATACAATTATTTATGTTGTGGTGACAACTTTGGTTACTACTTCATAACTGTAATTTTGCTACTCTTCTGAATCATAATATGTGTTTTCCAATGTGTCTTCCAATGGTGACCCCTTTGAAAGGGAGGGTTGACCCCAAAGGGGTTATGACCTGCAGGTTAAGAACCCCTGCTCACCCCAGTCCATACCAGGCCAGTTTCCCAGCTGTCTTCCATCAGAGCCTGGGCATAAGGTATATAGAAGCCCCTGCTCACTTGGGCCTCACACCTCTGCCCATCATGTGCATGTGGCCTGTTCATCCTCTACTTGGGAGGTCTTCCTGAGGGCCCATGGGAGAACTGAGCAAAGAGAGACCAGGCCTCTGACTCTGCTGTTTCTACTGTGCCCTGAGCACATCTGTACTTTCCTGGAGTCACAACTGCTCATGTTTCCTGAGGATTTTTGCCAGTCCTCAGATTTATCCATTCTGAACCAGCTGATGGTCTACTTGCTTCTGAACATGCCCTGCTCAGATGCGGCTGTCCATGTCCATATGCTCCTGACCCAGCTGAAGGGCGAAGAAGCCCATGATTCAGATAAAAAGAATGAGGAACCCTGGGGTAGTGAGGAGTGTTCAGGGCAGGGTGTTCTAGGGGGGCACCCTGGTGTGAACAGATGTTATTTTTAGGACAGGGTCTTAGATTCTCCTGCAGATACAGGTCTCTGCTGTCTTTAGAAAAGGATAGAAGACTCTCTTCTGGGAGTCTTACCTCCTTTGGCAACTTCACTGTCACTACCTGTCTCAAGATGCCTCCATCCTTCGGTGTTTTTGTCCATCCTTAGGTCTGGAGAGCCACACATCAGCAGCTTGCCAGCACAAGGTATATTTACCAGTGACAGTGAATCCAGTCACTCTGGAGCCAGAACCAACCTGTGAGCCAGATGTCAGGTACAACAGCAGCCAGGTCAGCACACCTGCTGTGTGCTGTGAGTCTTTGCATGCATGCATTAACCAACAAAGGCCACCTTTCTCACCTCCTGCCTTTGCTGCTACTCAGTGAGCCTGCCTACTGAGGAAGTGGCCACACCAGACCCGATCTTCTACCCACTCTGCAGACCAAGCCTGTTCTGTTCTCTCTTGGGCTCAGCTTCTGAATTCCTAATAAAAGTCCCTACACCATAGCTGGTCTTCATCTCCTCTGAAAATAGCCTTGTAGCATCTCTTTATGCTCTACCTATCAAGGTCTTTCTCTGATTTAACTTTTTGTTCACTAAGAAGTCCTGGAACATTTGTTTTGTTTTGTTGTTGTTTTAAATCAATCCTTGAGGGTTTGCTTCTTCCTGGGTATTCTGGTGACCTATTCATGAAAATACCTTTGAAAGCAGGTGTGCCAGGGCACACTTCTAATTACAGAACTAAGAGAGGCTCTGACAGGAAGACCTTTTCCTATTAGAATACATGATGGGGAAGAGGTCAGGCTGGACCACATAGCAAGACCTGGGGAAGAGAAAGAGATGAGAGAAAGAGAAAGGAAAAAGAAATGGATTCAAGAGCAAATATTATTGGCCTTGAAATCAATCCTGTGTCAACTCCCCAGGTGCCAGATTCACAATGCATACCACCACACCAGGCAGTATTTTTTTTTAATTGTTTTTACCGTTTCCTGTGGCAGCAAACATGACTTAATGCTAGGCACAGAGCTAGGAATCTGATATAGCCTTCTACGTTCTGTTCATTGAGAAATGTTAAGTCATTTTCTTAAGATCAGCTTTGCCAAGCAAAAAAAAAAAAAGAAAAAAAGAAAAAAAGATCAGCTTTGCCAGGCACTAAGTGGAGACGAATCATTCAACACATTGCAGTTATCTCTGTTGTACTGGTGGGCTGGATGCAGAACTCCAGCCCTCTTGAACAAGCCAGGCTCTGTAACATCTGCTCTTGCAGCCGGATTTTGCCCTGGTTACTATGACAACCTGATGAAAACACTATCTCTGGTTCGTGGCTTTAGTAGAAAATCACTTGCTTGAATAGGTGAATTGCTCTACTTGCTGCCACAAGAGGAAGACAGATCTCTAGGCTGGCAAGTGTTGGTTGAGATGATGACAGGATTGGGGACTTGCATAAGAGTAGTTTGCCCCCCAAATCCAGTTGTTCCATGAGCCTAGCCTTTGCTGACCCTTCTACTCCTGGGCACTGCCAGAGTCTCTAATAATCTCCATCAGACTGGGCATTTCACACACAATTCTAAACTAGAGCTCCAGGCTAGGACCTAATTCAGAGTGGCAGAAACACAATGCCTTGAAAAAAATGGTAGCCCTTCCTATTTAGGAGTGCTTGCAGGAAACTAGTTTTTACAATAACCAAAACTATGATGCTTCAGATATAAGGGACACTATTTCTAAATTTTGTAGTTTTTTGACCAGGGGCTGGAAGCCAGGCCATTGTTCTACCTATATTTATACCCTGAAATGACTCCAGACATAAATTTATTTCATTAATTGACTGACAGTATGTATATATGTATATATGTACATTGGTGTTCTGTCTACAATGTCTGTGTGAGGGCATCATATCCCATAGAACTGAAATTACAAATAAATATGAGTGCCATGTGGTGCTGGGAATTGGTCCATTGGTGAAACAGCCAGTGCTCTTAACCACTGAACCATCTCTCCAGCCATTGATAGATTGACTATTTAAAAAAATTTAGTTTTAACTGTGTGTGTGTGTGTGTATGTGTGTGTGTAGGTCTATGCAGGTGAGAGTACAGATGCCCTCAGAATCCATAGAAGACACTAGATTTCCTACAGGAAATTGTTACAGGGAGTTATGAGACAGCATAGGTCTCATAACTATGCAAGAACAATATGTATTATTCTGAGCTATCTCTGCAGCCCTGATCTGTTTTTTAAGCAGTCTCACACTGTTGCCCTGGATAGCCTCAAACTCATGGCAATCGATGTCTTAGCCTTTCAAGTATTGGGATTACAGATATGAGCCATTATGCCAGGCTAAAAGGAGAAATTTTAGACACTGTTATAAAGGTGATAGTTGGAAGCAATTGGTCCTAGATCTTTCTGACCTTTGGCTTCTGAGACGCAGAGGCTTGCATTCTAGAGAACAGGTTTCCAGCTGCCTAGACAACGGGAGCCTAGGATAAGGAAAGGAGATACCCTCAGCCCTCAGCCTTCCAGAAAGAACAGGGTAGCATCTGTGGACTTTTACATATTAAATTCTTCTATGAATTCTAGAAACTTCTTTTAAGTGGGTTTAGTGAGAGAAATCTTATATGGGAGGCAAAAATGATTTGTGTATTTTAGCTACACGTGCTATAAAATTCTTTCTCAGGATGATTGTAGTATCAACAATTTGGAAGCTGAGATGGGATTGAAAGTCTGAGACCAGCTTATGCTACATAGTGAGTAGTAAGCCAGCCTGGGTCACATACTGACCCAGGAGAGAGATGGGAGGGAGAGAAGGCATGGGGTAGAGGAAGAACTCTGAGACAAACTTTTCTGGAATTAGAACCAATGCTATGCAGCTAAGTCATAAGCTTTGAACCATATTTCAGCCCAAAGCTGTCTTAGCACAGCTTCTGTCTTAGATTTGTGGATCCTAGTCTTAGAGGCAGTCATGAGCTTCTTGAGGAAGCTTATAGATAATGGGTTTGCCTGTAACAGCAGGTGCTTCCCAGGAGTTTGGTGCAAACAGTGGTTGAAAGGCCACTGTCAAAGAGGAACAAAGTTTGCAGAAAGAGGCCTCAAAGAATCACTATGCAAGCCAGCAGCAATCACATGTTCTTTGCAGCTCTGGAGCACTAAAATGACCTAGTGGTCCTCCAGCATGAAACACTAGTGGATCCAGGCAACAAAGAGGTCTACAGGATATGTGGTATGGTACAGGACCAGTGTACCTGTAATCTAATTCCAGAATGGGCTGCAGCCAACCCAGAGGTCAGAAGAAATTCAGGACTAGTCAGGAAGTCACTGGACTAGGTTTCTAGGCATCCAGAAACTTAAAGCAAGAGAAAAAATGGCCTGGAGAGTTGGCTCAGTGGTTAAGAGAATTTGTGGCTCTTGTAGAGGACCCAGATTCTATTCCCAGCACTCACACTATAGCTCACATCCAGATGCAGCCCTAATCTCAGGAGATGTGACACTCTTCTCTGGACTTTGTGAACACTAGGCATGGAGGTGGTACACAAACACACAAGTGATTCAAACACTCATATGCATAAGATAATAATTCAGAAAGAAAGGAAGGAAGCAAGGAAGGAAGGGATGAAGGGAGAGAAGGAGACAAGATTCACAAGAGGATTCCCACCTTCACACACACAGATGCCTCAAAAACTATAGAATTTCCATGAATTGAGACAAACTGGGCCACTTGGCCTGGGCTCAGATCACAACCACCTGGAAGATGGTGGATGCCATCTGTCTGCAAGTTGTGCAGTGCAAGTGCATACCATGTCCCCAGCTTTCATAACGAATGGGGGGACAGGGGGCTATAGTGACAGAGCTGTCCTTTCTGCTTCTGTAACTCCATAAAACTCACTGGCTCACCAAGGTGTACGTTGGGGTATCCTTCCTTTGGTCTGTTACTGGTTCCCTCTCTGGGCTAAGTAGGCATTTGTTCATTATCTCCCCCAATACAGTCTCACATGCCTAGTTCAATCTTCTGAGAACCAGAGAGGTCAAAAAGAATTCTCTTGGGGCTAGAGAGATGGCTCAGCAGTTATGAGGACGTGCTGCTCTTGTAGAGAACCTAGGTTAGATTCCTAGCACCCACACAGTAGATCAACTGCCTGTAACTTCAGTCCCAGCGGATTTGATGCCCTCTCTGACCTGTGGCACAAGTACACGCATGGTGCAGACAAAACTCACATAATACAATTCTAAAAAGCAATTTTCTTTCTTTGGCTGGAGAGCTCAGTAATACACCTGCAGCTCCAATCCTAGGTGCATTCTGACTTGTCTCTTCTCAGTCACCCAACCCAATATACGATTTCATGGAAAAAGTCACCTACTTTGTCCCTCTGGAGATAGTCACTCTCATTGCCACTAGTGCCCAGCCCTACTTACTCCCACAGTACCCACTGACTCTGATGTAGGCAATTCATTGAAATTCCTGGAAAAGACAGCCACAGCTTATACTGAACATTATATAAAGACTCAACTGATCACAACTTCAATGATGGTGGAAACTGAAATGTTGTAGGTCCAGGTCCATGATACCTAGAGCTCTTCATTAGTATTTACTTACACTTAAGAGATTTTTAACTGCTATCAGACTAAGAGCTCCAAAAGAGCAGAGACCATTAAAAAATGTAGACCAAAACATTAAGAGTCAAAAATAATGGGGTGTGTGTGTGTGTGTATGTGTGTGTTTCTCTCCCTTAACATGGATCTTCAGAACTAAACTCTGATCTTTAGGCTTGGCTCCAAGAGTTATTTTATAGTCAGAATTGACTTTTAAAAGAATGTTTGAGAATTTGATTTTTTTTTTTTTTTTGCAATAAGGTATAAAAAAGTCCCTTCCCTCTCCTACCTTCCTACCTCTCCTACCTTCCTGTAGTTGACCCACTCTGCCCATAAGCACTCACTATGGCAGCCAGTAAAGCCAAGCTGGAGCTCTTGTCAGGGGCTCCTCAGGGGAGGAAGTGGGCGGGACAGAATTCAATGAATACATTTTCACTTTCTCAGTAGAGCCTAGACTTACCTGAACTCCCTTCTTCTTTCTGCTCATCAATAAATAAGAAGGAAATGTTAAGAAAACTTGAATTTGTCACAAATATTTTTTCTACTTTTCAATATAACATTTCTTGACAATTGGTATCAGGTTATGACTTAATTTAATATTTATAAATTTGGAAAACTTGTAACAAGTTATCAAAACAAGGGGCTTGTTCTTTGACCATGAATGTACAATAGTATATGCTTTGCCATTATCTACACGAGGTAGGAAGGCAAAATAATAAAGACAGTAGAAGTCATTAGAAGTCCAGCAGATTTTTGAAAGCTTAAGATACAAAAGGTGCAATCAAATAACCAATCATTAAATTTAATATGAACCACATGAGAATGCAAATTAAGTTCTATTTATTTGTTCAGAATATTATTGTGGATTTAAGGCCTTATCTGTTAGATATAAATACTCTGGTTTAAAACAGCAATGTGATCTAGAGATGGCAGATGGAGAATATAGTAACCAGAGTATCTGAATGCCCCTGTTATCTACTAGAAACAAACTCATGAAATCTCATGTCCCTATACAAGATGCCTGGTGGAACTCCTTAGCATTGAGGGGCCCTGCTATCAACTTGTGATGGGGGAGTCATCTGCACTGTGGAAGGGTGCCAGCGATGAGCAGGGGGAGCTGGAAGGAATTCACTGTACTCATAGTCTCCTAAACTCTGGGAGATGAGCCACAGCCATTATGTTAGCATAGATGTATCATGAAGAATGGGTCAAGAGTGAGCAGTTCTTTTCTGCCAGCCTAGAAGTCACTGCATAGTATTCCGTTTCTGTGGTACAGCTCATCACCAAAACCAGATAGAATTACATCCTACTCAAAATGCAAAAACTGCTTATGCCATTAGCTCAAATTCACAATCTTATGTATTCAAAGACAGAACCCTGGCACTTTTAATTGAACTTTAGATGGGAGCCCAAGTAAATTCATCACCATGACGAAATGATGAAATGACGAAATGCTGTTTGCTGCTTGGGTGACTCATAGGCATTTACAGATGTCTCATTTTCTGTCCAACCTGATATTCCGTCATCATAGAAAAAGGCATTATGCTTATTTTTTTTTTTTTTTATTTGACAAGCAGCAACATCATGTTTGTCATTTTAATGTAGATACAATTATTAGGTTATCTGTCATATTACAATATTTAAGTTTTTATTTTTTGTCCTTTAAGATACATTAAAAAAAAAACACATCAACTGCAAACGTGAGGGGAGAAAGCATGGTACCCAACCAAATTCCACATTTCAGCAATACTTCACTCATTCTTTTAATAAAGTTTTAAGAAACGTCATAATGACATGAGCTTGAAATATCTCTAGGCATTTTCTCTGACGCTCATGACGTGGCACTGGTGATGTTGTAAACAGCAGAAAAACAGGGGCTGCCAGACGACCAAAGTATGGAGGCACAGGCCTGCTTTCTCCCACAGGAGCTCACCAAATGGGGATGGCAATGACCTCACAGCTGCACCAGGAGAAGGTGTCATGCGACGTAACTGTATTCATCTGCAGATGCTTGGCTGCGCTCGATGTACTGTTTGTCTATCAGAACTTCTATGCACTTCTTAATCATGCTGATACTGGGATTGAACCTGGCTCTTGACTGGCTGATTACCTGTGAGACAGACAGGGAATCAAACTATTCAAGTTAATCAGCAAAAGCATCCATTTCCAATTAGTTGTAAGGAGCCTCACATTTCGGCTTCAACAGACCTATCTAAAGGAAAAGGGTGTGTGAATGTTGACCTGAACACAGGGCTCTGTAACACACAGACCTGATGGAGCAGGTAGCACATCACTGTGCAACACCTATCAGTCTCTACATGATAACAATAGTGAAGTTTGTGTCCACAGTAAAAGAAACACCCAACGGTTGCATTGGAGAAGAAATAAAGCACAGAATAAGCAATGGCAAAATAGTAAAGCTTACACATAGTGAAATTACTAACAATGTCATCTACCCACATATTCAACATGCTCCAAGTCTATTTAGTGCTAATGCTACTTTTACTCTGATGCTTTTTCCTAATGCCACAAACCTTTCTTTCAGTTGAGAGCTCTGCACTGCTGAGCAACCCTAGGATGTTCGTTCCACACAAATATTGGTGCATAAACAGAATGAAGGAATATTCATTAAAGTGGTTCCCTTCTCCAGATGGAAAGGCCATTTAACAACCTGGTAAGTTTAGGATCTCTAGTTCAAACCTAGCAAAGTCGTCTCTAAACTGAAATTTTGAAAATTTGAGAACTCTTTAAAACAAACATTTCTTTATGCTATTTGGCCAACATTAGTCCTTCCTCAACGTTAACAAGGTCCAGCCCCAAAGCCCAGAGCTTTTCACTTTTACCTCTTGAATGAGGGCGTTGTGCCGAAGCACTTTTCGTGCTTTCATGATGCGGACAATAGCAGCTTGAAGATACATTTTCCGGTCCTCATCTACAGCACTTCTAGTCTGTTCCAGTTCCTGTTTTTATAAAAAATGGGGGGGGGGTCCCCCACAAATAGGACACTGTCATTGATGATTCAGCAGATGCGACTACCTGCTGCACTCAGAAGAGCCAGGCTTCATTTCCAGCCTTCACACTGTGGACAAGTCCCTCCCTTCTGGACTCTTGCCTCAGGCATAAATAAGCACAAAAAAGCTTGCAGGCAAAACAAAACAAAAGTCTTAAAAAATAAATCATAATCTCAGAGGGGTAGGAAATTAGCTTAGTTGGTGAAGTGCTTTCTATACTATATAAGCGTGGTAGAGTTCTATGCCCAGCACCTATGTGAAAAGGCCAGGCATGGTGTCATGTGTGTTAGTGCTGCTGCAGGTCAGTCAGCCTAGACTATTCAGCCAGTGACAAAAATGCTACCTCAAAATAAAAAGGGAGGGAGAGGGAGGAATGGAGGAAGAATAGCTTCGAGAAATCACACCCAAAACTGACCTTTGACTACCAAATGTATACACTGCTCAAACCAAGAAAGAGCAGCAGCAGCAACAACAACAATAAACCATATACTAGGGCTGTGCCAATACCACAATCATCTGGTATCACCTCTAGTGGATTACAAAGATAGGTCACTTTTGAAGTTTACACTATTCTAAATTATAATGCAATCTAAATACACAACTAAGAAATGACTTAAGTTGCTCAGAACAATATTTTAAGACTGTTGTCTTAGCAGTAAACCTCTGTGCCAAGATGCTTTCAGATAAAGTAGCAAGGTGCAGTGGTTAGCTCTAAGTGCACAAAATGGATAGGCTATGGCTGGGGACCGAGGGACTGAGGGAAGAGGTCCTCTGTCTCATTCAAAGATGACAGAGAAGACAGGCCACAAAAGTGTGATCACTACTGAAAAACAAGGGCTTGAGGCATACACAGAGACAGACGATGCCAGAGAATTAGGGACAGTACAGCAGCTTTTAAACACAAATCCCTCAGACTGTTCATTCTACAGAAAAGGAGGATCTTGGTCACCTTAAAGTTCAAGATACATGGCAATTAATATGCATGTCTCCCTCATGGAATAGTTCTTCCAGGGGTCTGATATCTACTATCCATCCCACACGGACCACAAAAAGCAGTTAGGAAAGTCTTTGAACAAACCCCACTCCAAACCACAGCAATGATCACTGATTGCTGAATTCTGTCAAAAGCTAGTCGCATGACTATATCTAAGAGTATCAACCCCATTCCTGCTGGCTCAACAGACCAAACTGTTCAGGGCAAGCTGTGCATCCATGCACACATTTGATAAGTATTTCCTAAGATTTTCTTTTATAAAATCAGTTTCAAGCATGAACTCATATCATGTCAAGAAGGGCATTTTTAAAGAGAAGGCAAAGAAAAGCTAAATTTCCCTACCATTCCTGCCTTCCCTTCTTTGAGGTAGGCATTCTACCTTTGAGTTACACTCACAAGCCCTAAGTATGCTTTAAAATAAAATGTGGGGTTGGGGATACAGTTCTCAGGCGGAGCATTTACGTAGTCCATTTGAAGTTTTCATTCAATATTTACCATTTATTCACTCGCTCACTTATTCATGGTCATATACTGTCTCTTCCTTACCCACTCACTAGCTCCACCTCACATACAGCTAACGTTTGCTAAGAAAGCATTTTGCTCAGTAGTTGTGATTGTTTGTGTATGCTCAGCCCAAGGAGTGGCACTATCTGAAGTTGTGGCCCTGTTGGAGTGGGTGTGTCAATGTGGATGTGGGCTTTAAGACCCTCTTCCTAGCTTCCTGGGAGCCAATATTCTGCTAGCAGACTCCAGATGAAGATGTAGAACTCTCAGCTCCTCTTGTGCCATGCCTGCCTGGACACTGCCATGCTCCCACCTTGATAATGGACAGAACCTCTGAACCTGTAAGCCAGCCAGCCCCAATTAAAAGTTGTTTTTATAAGAGTTGCCTTAGTCATGCTGTCTGTTCACAGCAATAAAACCCTAACTAAGGCAGAAGTGAAGACACTGTTAAGTTGCCCAAGTTCCTTTAAGTAATCCAAATTCAACTCATGGAGTCATTAAAAGAAAAACAAAGTAGACTGGGCAGAGGGTGGCAGCAGTAGAGTAAGAGAGGGAGGAGAGAAATATATTGTATACACATGTGAAAATATCACAATAAAGCCACAACCACCTATACTTGATATGTGCTAATTAATGAGTAGATAACTGAGCTGGATCTGTTTTGCCTAAGCTGTTTATTTTTTAAACACTAACATACTGGCAGTCAATAAGGCCAACAACTGCAAGAATAAACCAGAGAAGTATTATCATGTTATTAATTTCAGAGTGCAGAGGTTTGCTCGATCTTGGTATAAAATAGACTCTTTCAAAACACTGCCTAAATATTTCTAGAAGAGATGACATTCAAACCAGTACTTACTTGTGGCGTATCCTTCTGCATTGACGTAGTAATCTTAAATTTTGTTCTCTTACTGCTGAAGCTCATATTTAATGAAAATGAAGATTCTGCATCGATATCTTCCTATATTTAAAACAAATTTTTTTTTTTCTGATTTCACATTTACCAGAACATTATTCAGTTTCTATTTAGGAATTAGCTATTTTAAGGCCCAGCCAATATATATACATCTTCTGTCTGAAACTGCTGCAGTAGCCACAATACTAACAAGTGAGTTGATTCTATAGGAACTCTTGCTTCCAAGGTTCTTATGTATCCAGTTAACACACAATAGTATTTTGTTTATTTTTAGAAAAGCCAATGGCCTTTTCTTCTGGGAAAATTGCTAAGCTAACTTACAGAGTCATATGAATATCACACAACCTTAAAACTGCCAATATCCCATACAAGAGCCTCTATCTGCTAAGGGTTGAAATCCCTTGGGAAGGTTACCTTTTCTGAATCATGGTTAATCATTTTCACATCAAGTAATGATTTGATTGTTTTGGTCAGCTCCTTTTCATTCATCTGGGTACTGTCTTGAAGTTCTTTGTAGCTGACAGTTTCACTGTTGTTAAAGGCAAGAAGAACTGCCATTTGGTAGGTTGTAACCATAGCTACATATGGTTTTCCCAAATAGTTCATTTTAACTTCACCTACGATTAAAACAAAAATTGACAGTACAGTGATCATCCAAAGTGTTTCCATTTGATATTCTAGATTGTTTTCCTTAAACAAACAAACAAACCAACCAACCAACCAACCAACCAACCAGAGACATCTTAAGGTTAATGCAAAGGCATTTGAAAGTTCTTGCCTAGAGGACATGGGCTGTCAATGCTGAAGTAGGGAGTATGTAGTATATAGTAACAGTTGACCCATTACAACTTTGTCAGAGTTTAAGCAGTGAATTTAGATAATTAGCAACAGGAAAGCTAAAGCAGAACTGGTGGGAGAGAGAGGTGGCAAAACCAGAACTGAATGGAAGAAACAAAGGACAAAGAGAGACAGTTGGGAACTCTATGTGTATCCTCTAAGGCTGATGGCTTAAGTTCAACCCTGTGTAACCACACTGTGGAAGAAAAAAAAAAAGCAATTTCTACACACTCACTCACACACACAGGCTTGAAATTTAAGATAAAAAAGTAAACATCAAACATATTTCACATGTAGGAAGAAAATCAGAACACTCAATTTATTCAATAAACTTGCACAATCAATGCAGTACTACTAAGAAATTACAATGTAAGATGCAAGCCAGTCATACAAAGCAAATGACACTGGTACTGAGATCAGCCTTTCAAAGGTTAAAAACAGGGTTCTTAATAAAGGTCACAGCACCAGGATCCACTTCCTTATGTCATTTCTTTTTTGTTGTTTATAATTTTACATGTGTGGGCATTTTGCTTGCATGCATATCTATATGACATATGTGCCTGGTCCCTGAGTAGGCCTGAAGAGGGTGTCAGATCCCCTGCAAGTGGAGTTATAGCCCAGCTGTGAGCTGGACTGTGGGTGCTCACCCACAGCCCTTCCTGAAGCCTACGAAGAATATGTGCTTTTGCTTTGGCTGACCATCTCCAGGGAACTAAGAAGGAAGGCATTCTTAGAGGACTTTAACTAGAAATCGGTAGGCAGTGCTAAGGAAACTTTGGATAACAGGTATTCGAAAATATCTTACCCATCAGTCTGCTTTTCTAAACTGTCTACTATGTATAAAATGAATGGCTGCAAAAATGTATTGTCATTATAAAACTCAAAGAAATTCTTAAAGTGAATATTATTATCAGCATTATAAAGTTCCTTAATGATACCAGAAAGGGAGATGGAAGAAAGTGCATTAAAAAGTAGAATTAACACAGGAATTAACACTCTAAAGGAATACAATCACATAAATATCATTCAATGAGCAGTAAGGAATCATTCTTTACCTGTACAGAGATAATGCAACCATGTCAGCTTCCGTCCACTGAAATGCTGGCTATAAAACAATTCAAACTGTTGAAAGAGAGAGATGTCAAGCTATTTGAAGGTCCTGAAACTTCTTTATTATGATACTGTAAAGGTAAAAGCATCTTAACCCACCTAGTGAAAACCTTGTTCAGAACCTCTGTGCAGATCGTGACTAGCCCCCGGCTATGTGGGTGTGCTGGCACCATTGTGGTTCCTCTGCTGAGTCTGCAGCAGCTTGCTTGCTCTGGTTCTTGCACATAGAGCACTCTACCCAAGTGCACACTCATAGTCCCAGAGACATGCAAAGCTGACACAGGCTCACTTCAATCCAGGAGTCTGAGGCTATGCTGGGAAACAGCACTAAAAAGGGGCAGGCAGAGTAACTTGGGCACTCAACTGCCATGCAGGGCAGACACGGCTCTGAAATATTTCTCTTCTACAGCTTAAGTTGCTATGACATGTCAGTATGTTATTTATTCCATGTTATTTTTGTGTGTATGTATGTAAAGGGTAAAGTTAACAACACGGGCATGCCATCCTCAAGCATTTCTTTACATTATTTCGAAAGAGGGCTTCATTGAATCTGGAGCTTGCTCTCTGGGCTATACTGGCCAGTCATGAATCCCTGGTGTCCTTGCATTTTCACTGTGCACAGCACTGGGCACTAGAATCTAAACTCACATCCTCACAGTCCTCATGTTTGAGCTGCAGTCACCTCACCCCACCTCAGCCTCTGAGCCTCAGTCCTATCCCATTCCCAAATCAACACCTGCTAATTTTACTTCTTTGTATAAAATCAGAAATAATATCAATGGCAATATTAATCTGTATTAATACATTAACCTTATATTAATATATTTTGTTTAAAGACCAAATATACCATCACATACGTTTCAACATGAAAACCATACTCACATTTACCAGCACGTAGTTTCCCATAAATGACAGGCTAGCCCATGTACATGTGTAGTTAATACAAAGTGGGGTCTATGATATAACAATTGTGTAAACAATCACATGAACAAAGTTTTAGGGTTCAAGGTGTCTATCTACTGCCCTTTTGCTGATATTAGTACATTTAACTTTATAATTGCATGAACAAGAGTCTAAAGAGTCAGTACTTAACAATGCATACTCCAATTGCAAATGACATTTTGGATCACAGAACCCATAAGAAATGGCTTATAGATTGCTCACAACTCCAGTTCCAGGGGATCCCACAACCTCATCTGACTTCTGAGTTCCTGAGTTCAATTCCTAGCAACCATATGGTGGCTCATAACCATCTATAATGAGATCTGGTGCCCTCTTCTGGCCTGCAAGTATACAGGCAGGCAGAATGTTGTATACATAATAAATAAATGTTGAAAAAACTTCCTTAAAATTTATTTTTATCAAAGCTTAGGAATTAAAAAAAATTCCTTGGCTGGACTGGATGTATAAAAGACATTAGTCCTAATTACATTTGTGTTGGGGTAGAACCCAAAGTTTCTTCGTGAGTGACAGACTTAGTTTTACTTTAAAAAATGTATTTATGTATTTGCCCATTTATGTGCATATGCAGACTCTCAGACAACCTCAGACAGGTCAGTCTTTAGTCTTCTAGGATTTCTGTCCCACTTTAGAATCACTTCAAAATGCAGCTTTCACATATTATGCTTTCATATCTCAGTCTATACCTAACACTTGTCTCAATTACAGGAAAATTAAAATATTACCAGAACTAAATGAAGCCTAAAAATGGCTTCAAAGTTCAAATGGGAAAGTAGAAAGATTTGAAGCTTTCTCTTTTTTTCTAAAATAATACACATTTATTTACTTAACTATGTATTTGGAATGGTGGTATGTTGTTCATGCTAGGGCCACACATGAGCGTGAAAGGACGACTCATGGGAGCTGACTCTCTCCATCAATCTCGAGGGGTGTGAAGATTGAATCCAGTTTGTCAGGCTTCACCAAGCAAGTGCCATTACCCAACTGAGCCATCCATTGCCATTATCCCTAAACTTACATAAAATACCACATCCTATGAACTACAGGTGCTTACTAAGAGCTGATGAGGTTCCTGTGTATTACAAATAAACCCCAAACTGAAACACACACATCACACACACACACACACACACACACACACACACACACACACACACCACACACACACACACACATCACACACACACATCACACACACACACAAAGCATCACTACACACACACACACATCACACACACACACAAAGCATCACTACACACACACACACTACACACACACAGAGCATCACTACACACACACACACATACTACACACACACAATCACACACACAGAGCATCACTACCATGCCTTTGTTTACTGTTTGCTTCCCAGAACACTTACCATCTGTACACTTTTCTCTAGCTCTTGGGGAATTGCAAATGTAGATGAAGGAGCCTGAGTGAGAGGCCACGCACCAGCCTAAAAAGGAACAGTGAGATAAAACGTTCAACAGATATCTACCCCAAAAAACCCATTTCAATGGTGAGCTGCTGAGACACCTTTTCTCTTTCTTGGAATTCTGACAGTGCTATGGCCCATTTTATTCCAAGTCTGTAAAATGTGGTCCACAGCTCAAAAGCTGACTAGACGTTATCAGGCATCATTTGCTAACCTTCTATATTACATTGTCAAAATGATTCATAAATCTAAAAAAGAAAAATACTATCATACCTGAAGAACATATATTTGGAAACTAATCCCCAAGTCAATCACGGTGTCTTGGTTTCTGATGAAATTGTTGAACTTATTGTTCAAATCAGCGCTGACACTCATGTCTGTATACATTCGATGCAGCTTGCTGGTAAACTCATAACCACAGGCTTGCTGGAAAACAAGTTGCAAAGAATATAACCTAAACTGAGAATGACCAGCCAGGGATCAATTAGGAGACCAGAGGGTTTTATTTTATTTTAGTTGTAGTTTTTGTTTTTTTTTTTTTGTTATCAATACTGAACTTAAAGATCATCTTAAATCACTGGAAACCTCTGCCCCTTTGAATCTCATACTGACACCCAACACTGTACACAAATACACTCATGCCTGACCACTTACACAGCCTGCTGTATGTATACACATCAATGACTGCTGAAGTATACAGTCATTACATATAATGAGCATACTTGGCTGTTGGTACAAGATTTCTATGATATTATCTATCACACTAAAGATTTATGGTACCTTTAATTTATTGATCATGGCTTCTTCAGAATCCATAGACATAGACAACCCGTGAATTAGACGTTTTGCTAGCATTCTTGCATAGAACTGCAGGAAAATGGGAATGGTTACTTTTGTTGTGACTTGAAATTCAAAACAGAGTGAAGCTGGTAACTCTGATCTGAATGCTGTTCAGCTCACCTTCTGAAAGACGTCCTTGTCATCAATGTACTTGAAAACTGTGATGAAGCTAGTGAGCTTGTCCTCCACTTCATTTTCAGTCATCCCCTTCGCTGACTTCTTTAGCAAGTTGTCACAGTACTTAGCAAGCTCAAAGAGAAAGTAATAATACATCTTACAAAGGCCCTTTGGACAGACACTTCAAAGGCGGCAACACAAAGCCTCATAGGTTTGTCACTTAGAACAGATGTAAGAGCATAAACATGAAAACAAGCCGGTAAACGGTTACCATCGATGGGACAAAAGCAAAGCAAAAGTGGCTCAACAGATGTTGAAAGCTGTTACATCCTAAAGTTATACTTTAATATTATGAATGTAAAACATGCGTGATCAGCTAAGTTTTAAAAACATAAGACACTAGAACTAAGAAAAAAACCTAATCAGATAATGAATAGTATGCATGCCTTTTTAACAGGATTATCATCTTTATGAAATATTTTCTCCTTTGGTTAAAAAAAGGAACATTGTTTAATGCATTCTGAACGTAAATTTAAATATATATATAATGCGGACAATTTTCATATTCTGAAAATGAGTACACAAATTAATTTGCCATTCTAGTAACTTCCCTTTACAACTTCACATGAGATTACCTTCAAGCAACTAAACTTACCAGTTCAGGCGCTTTGCAAACAGACTTGGGTTCTCTGTAATTTACAACAGATGTAAGGGCCTAAACGAGAAAACAGCCCAGTGATTAGTTACCAGAAGGAGGCAAAAGTGGTGGCTGTGGATCTGATCTATGTCTATAATACCCACAGTTTAGCTATCTCTCTTTCTATCTCTGTATGTAATGTATAGGTGTTCACATAAAGAAGTATAAACATAAATGAAGGCAAGGTCTACCTTAGCTATTGTTCTTCAAAATCTTCAGAGTCTGTCATGAGACTTAGGGTGTAAGCTAGCTGGACAGCAAGCCCCATGATCCCAGCCTTCTCCAGCACTAGATTACACTATCACACCATTGTTTTGACATGGGTACTGGAGGTTGAGCTATCCCCAGCAACTCTCAAGGCCATGTGTTAAAAGGGATATTGGCGGCCCAGGGATGTGGGGCTTCTTTTCCTTCTTTCTGTGCTACTTTCTGTCACCATTAGGTGAACATCTTCATGTACTATGAGAAGCCCAAAGCAACATAATTAGTTAGGCAGAAACTTGTGAAACCCTGAGTTAAAAGAATTCCTTCTGCTTAGCTCTGTTCTGTTAAATTAGCAGGAAGATGACTATCTCACAAATCAAGAGTCAATTTCTTATGTCAAATATCAATTCAAATTCATGGTGTCTTTCAAACCAAGAATGAATACAGTCTAAATGTGGTATAGGTTAAACAGAAATATAGTCCTGCCACTGCCGGGGCTCTAACAAAGGACCAGAACTAAAGAAAATTAGAATTATGCACACCAGGTCACTAATAACTCAGAAAGACTGACATAAGACACTATAAGTTCATTTTACCACTTTAAAATTTAAGATTCCCAAATTTAAACTAGTTATTTAATGTACATTTCAGTGCTCAAGGTTCTCAAACTTGACTGCCTAGCAAAGATGCCCAACTGAAAACCACATCACAGGTTAAAGAAAATCCCATGTACAGATCACATGCATGGGTTATTTGTTTTAAAGTTACCTTATCTAAAGCACTCATAAAATGCTGATCACCATTCAAAACAGTGTTGATAAGTTGAACGAATTTACCATGTACTTCCAAAACTGATTCCACAAATAGTGTTGGCATCTAAAAACAAAATACAAAGTATAAATTCACATTTTAAGATTTTCAAGAACAAAACTTGAATAAAGAATATAGTTTATTTTTTTTATACTTATATACTCAAATTATACTTATACTCCTCCATATCCCCAACTCCATATCTCTGGTTACATTGGTCTTAAAAGTTTAAGACTTCTCTTTATCTATCAAATGGGACTGCCATTCAACAACAGCCTGACAGGTCCTCTGCCATGTAAAGGCACACATACTACTATGCTGGGTCACAGGGGGATCCCTAAATCCCAGGCCCAACTACACTAGGATGAATTCTGAGAAGGACGAGAAAGCCTGTGTGTGCCTCAGAATGAGGTCCTGGAGTTAGTTGGGTAGAATTAAGTTTTTGTTCAATGTCACTCAATACTTGGAATCTGCAAACCTAGCAATAAACTATGAACATGCCTAGTAACAACAGCAACAAATACATGGTCACTAAGTAGCAAAGGCCATTTCAGATAAATGAAGGTCAGGCAAGGTGAGGGTATTTCACTGTGGCATTTTGAACGGCAAGCATAGAGGCAGAGGAGGCTTTAAAAATCCCCCATGTACAAAGCAACATGATTGTGTACACACTGCAAATAGTTTCCTGTCAGAAGGTTAACAAATGCTACGTGGCAATCAGTACTGTGAGGAAGAGGCTGATCAATGGTTTTAATTCCAAGAAAAGCTCAGTAAATTCAAGATTTAAAATATTAGAATACAGGTGCCCTAGTTTTTCATGACAAATTATTTTATAGCCCATCAAAGTTAAAAAAAAAAAAACCCACAAACCCTATATACATCCCCCTAAGAGGAAGCATTCTAGCTCCCCTGTGCAACTCACATGTTCCTGAGTAAGGTTACTGGTCGCTCTGAGGCCCTCGTCATGGATATGTTTCTGCAGCTCCTCAATCATATGAGGTAAACCACTGGACACAGCACGGAGTAAGACGTACATATTTGCCATGTCTGAGAGGAAAAAGTTTATTAACTTCCCAAAGAACCTTATTATGTAATACATGCTTTTAAATGTACAACTTAAATGTACAGTATGCGGATAAAAGCCATCTGCCACTTGAATCCAAACACACAAACTCACTTACCAGCTGCTGTGCCATACTCCCCAAAAGAAGACAGATGTTGTTGCTGCTTTCTATGTAGTGGTGGTGGAGGAAAATCAAGAAAATACTCATATTCTTCCCCTTCTTTTTCACTCAAGTGCTACTATACATGTGTGTGCTACTGGTAACTACAGAGTATCTTAACGTACAAGTATTTTATACTGGACGATAAAGCAAATCCACACATTTCACAACTTTATTAGTTACTTGGAAACTAATGGGAAATTATATTGTAATTAAAAATATGAGCAAGAATATCTGTACTGGCTGGTTTTGTTTGTCAACTTGACACAAGCTGGAGTTATCTCAGAGAAAGGAGCCTCCCTTGAGGAAATGCCTCAGATCCAGCTATAAGAAATATTTTCAATTAGAGATCAAGGGTAGGAGGGCCTATTGTGGGTGGTGCCATCCTCGGGCTGGTAGTCTTAGGTTCTATAAGAAAGCAAGCCAGTAAGTAACATTTCTCCATGGCCTCTACTTTCTGATCCGCTTGAGTTCTAGTCCTGACTTCCTATGGTGACGAACAGCAATGTGGAAAATGTAAGCTGAATAAACCGTTTCCTCCCCACCTTGCTTCTTGGTCATGATGTTTTGTGCAGGAATAAAAACCCTAATATGTGTAGTAGAAACCTCTATTAAATGTGCTATGGTTGTGTCAATCTTATGGGCAGATCCTTCTAAGCAGAGAACCTAGCAGCAAGGTGAGAAGAGATGGCTCAGCAGTTAAGGACACTGGCTGCTCTTTCAGAAGCCACAGTCCTATTCCCAGAACCTATATGGTGGCTCATACCTTCACACAGACATATATATATATATATATATGCAGGCAAAACATCACAGCACATAAAATAAAAAATAAATGAATAAATCTTTTTTAAAAAACCTCCCGTGCCACTGAACTGTGTACTGTGTTTATCTTAAACATCTTATTGAGATGTAATATACATGCAGACAACTAGACACATATGGCTTTGTGAATTATTATAGATGAACACACAACACCCCAAATATGCACACCCAGACTTAAAATAATAGACATTACCTATACCTAGAAATGCCCTTGATCCATCTCCCAATACTGCTCCTCTGTAAGGGAAAGTAGCCATAGGCTGAACTCCTCTGGCTTGAACTACGAACACGATTACACAACTCTTTCTCTTCGTTGCATTTTTGTTTTGTTTTGTTTTGTTTTGTTTTTTTTGGTTTTTTTTTTTTTTTTTTTTTTTTTTTTTGTGGAACATAAGGCTTATCTGTGCTGTGTTCAGCTTTCATGTACTCATGGCTACTCCTCTGTAATAATCCGTAGTATATGCATCAGTGAATGTGTGACTGTTTCTAGTCATTAAAGGAACATTATTGCTATGAAGCCTGTTGTATAGTTTTGTATACACATGGATAGATGCATAGGGGAAGGAACCCCATACCGGAGAGACTTGCTGGGTCATGAAATATATACTTCATACTCAGTATTAGCATTGCGATATGGCTTCATCAATTTATACTCTCATCCCAAGGTACCAGAAGTTCCTGGTATCCTACTTATTTCCTGATATGTCCTATATTCTTCCTGACTATAACAAGTCACACACAAACACCACCAAACAACAGCAATGAAACAAATGTTTTCACTATTTATTGCTGACGTCTCAGTGAACTCTTGCTTTAAAGGGAGCACCTGTTTTACCCTTCCCGATTTGATTTCCTACTGCATAGAAGGAAAGTAGCCTTTGCGATATATAAAAGTATAAACACATTTTCCTAACTCATCTTTTTATACTTTAGACTACCTTAAAAATGCTTTTCCAAAAGATTAACCAATAACCTTAAGGGAATATGTAATACACCAGGGGGTATTAAAGTATGTTTTAAATCTAAGGTAAGAGGAAACAGCAGAAAAACTAAGACTTGTCGTTTGATTTTTGCTCACTGGTCCGTCCCCGGGTGCGCTTACCGTTCTTCCTCTCTTGCTGAATGATGCTGTGGCACTCTGAATGTAAGAACTGTAAGTGGTCTGCTACCATCCGCTGCTGACACTCATGAATCACTTTAGTATATGAACTTGGATGCAAATATTTTCGACATCTAATTTCTTCATCTTTTAATCTACCTAGAACCTACAGAAATACATCCTTATAATCATGATCTATGATGCAATGTTTAACATCAGCCAGCTCTTAATGCCTTTGGGAGAATGCAGGTAAGGTTATGGAAAAGCTTTACACAACCAATTTCAACTCAAAATGTACTAGTCATTTCAGATCAACTTAACCTCTGTCACCTACATGCCCTGACTGCATTCTAACAACAACCTTCACTCATCAGCCCAAATCATCTGTTGAACTGGGAACCCAACACAAAACAGAGCACAAAGTACATAAACAATCCTTAACTGTCACGTTAAAGACTTTTATACTGACCCAAATATGTCAACGAAGACCATTTATTAATGATTACCCTGCATGAAAAGGAAGCAGATCCAAATCATACAGGTCAATAAAAAGCTAATGAAGACAGGAGAAAAAGAACCTGACAAATTTTTTGACAAAAAAAAATTACAACATTGTATGTAGCCTTAAAGAGTATGCTAGAAAGACATACATAAGTACAATTGTGAGGACTAGGAAACCACTCTGATAGGAAGCTACAGAAATTATGTGCGACCTTTTAAAGATTGCTGGTTCATCAGTCTAGAAATAAGAAGGGAAATCATTACAACAGGTAATGAAGCTCAAGAATAGAGGAAGGAATACCAGTATCTCTATTCTACTGAAATGCCATGAGTTATGGGTAGTTAGAAAAAATAAGATCCCTAGATTATCACAGAGAGATGCATCTGCCTCTGCCTCCCAAATGCTGGGTTAAATACATGCATCACCACCACCCAGCCAGGAAAATAAAGGTCTCTAGATTTTAAAAGGTGCTTGCTGTGTTGTTTTGCTGGTTCTCTTAGAATATTTTATCTTCTCAGTTAAACCAACTAACAGAAATCATTTAATAACAAAATGCTTGAACCTTAACCCTACAAATCGAAGCTGGTTAAGCCAGACAGCAATGTGTCTCTGTAATCCCAGGCCTTAGAGGTGAAGGCCACACAGTACTGCAGTGACTCAAAGGCCAGTCTAGGCTATAGAGCAAGACTCACTCTCAAAATGTCAAGAAATGAAAACTTACAACATCTAGTAAAAATTCTCATGTCTCCTTATAATGACTCTTTATCACTCTTAAAAATATTAGTAGGGCTTAAAATTCCATCTGATGGTTTGACAGTGCTCAACACTCAGCAGACCATGAGTTAACCATGACTCAGATTAATTTATTTGTCTTTCACTTTTTCTTTCCACCTTGTTATTTTTATTTTATTTATATTATCTATTTATATTAGAAACAGGGTGGTAAGTATTCCAGGTTCACCTGAATTTCCTTAAATGGCTGAGAACAAGTAGTTATACTGGGAACTAAACTCAGGTCCTCTACAAGAGGTGGATGTGCTCTTAATCACAGAGCAATCTACCGAGCCTATATTATATTAATTTTAATAATGTAACTAAAATAGCATTTTTTCCTTAGGAGAAACAATATAACAAAAATGTTTACACTAAAACAATATTAAATATGGACACTCTCAAAATACTGTAAGATGTGTAACAGGTAAATTCACATGAGGTGTTTTTTACCTTTTCCATATACTGTGAACAATTTGATTCTTGTAATAAATTTGAAGCTTCTTGCTTGTAATATTCTCCCGTTTCAGTCAGAAAGGGAGACACGAATATTCCCTGATAAAACTGAAAATCAATTAAAACTGTATTAGTAAAAATTGGAACAATTTCAACAAATACAGGTCTCATCATGTTTTGAAATAGGCTTAATTACCTTTAAGGGAAATTTTTTCTTATACTGTTCAACATGAACAAAGGAGTTAATAACCCCATGGATTACTTTCTGGTTTGGATCTTCACCACCACGATCACTGAAACAAAGTATAACATAAAATATGTTTGAATATTCAGACATATACTCAAGCACACCAATACATAGCTGCTAACTTACTAATCTAACTAAAAGTATAAGTCAAAACTGCAAGCATGAGCCAGGTGTGGTGACACACGCCTTTAGTCCCAGCACTTGCTCAATGGAAACTCAATGGGAAAAGAGTAGCCTTCTCTCTTAAAGTAAGGGAAAAACAAGGATGCAGATTTTCTCTCATTTTTTTTTCCTTAACACAGCTTAACATAACTTTTAAGTTCCAGCCTCAGCAATCATATAGGAGAAATAAATAAATAGCATTTGAATTGGGGAAAAAAGTAAAAGTATTGGTTTGTAAATAGCCTTGGAGGTAGAAATATATCCCAAATTTTATACCACCACCACCACCAACAACAACAAAAATCCAAAAACCACTATTAAAGTAAATGAATTAATCTGCAGATTACAGAATGAACATACAGAAATCAGTCGTGCTGTTGTATGCCAACAGTGAACTACCTGAATTGGAAAGCAAGAAGGCAATCCCATTTTGAATTTGCTTTAAGAAATCACCAAAATCACCAGAAAAACCTTAAGAGTGAAAACCTGATCAAAAAAAGTCAGGTAGACTCACACTAGGTCAGAATTGATAGGAACAATACACACACTAATGGTATTCACCGAGGACAGAAACCCAAACTCACTTTTTAATTTCTCGAAGCAGCATCCGGATGAGGATGTTCTGAAGGGGTTCAACCATTAACTTCCTCCACATATCCAATGCTAGCTGCCAGGAAAAACAGAAATCATCAAGGATGAATTAGGTAGTTTTTCCCTTAACATTCAAAGATTTTTTTTATAATTCTTTTTTTTTCCCCCTGGGCCCCACTCACTCCAGCCCCTAGTTGCTTCGGCCCTGCTCACTCTGGCCCATAGGTTTTGTTTGTTTGTTTGTTTGTTTTTCATTACGGATGATTGGAGCCACCATGTGGTTACTGGGATTTGAACTCATGACCTCTGGAAGAGCAATCAGTGCTCTTAACTGCTGAGCCATCTTACCAGTCCTCAAGGATTTTTTTTAATAGAAATATGCATCAATAGGAATATTATTGATATTTTAAAATATAAGCAAAAGCTGAAGGAAATCCATACTCTAGGAATTCGAGTTATGAACCTGGTGGCATCTAGTGTCCTGGCTGTATTTACTAAAGCTTATTTGGCTCAAAATAACAAAACAAAACAACAACAAAAACAGAAGGAAAAAATAAGTTTTCACTTAAAGAAGCAGTCATCACCTCAGAATTATAAGATTAAAAATTATTATTGTATATGTATATATGTGTGTATATGTATGTATACACATATATATGCTTGTATATTATTGTTGTTATTAATTATTACTAGTGTGTCTGTGTTCTGGAGTTGATTCTCTCCTTCCATTATGAGGTGTGTTCCAGAGATTAAGCCCAGCTTGTCAGCCTTACACAGTCAGGAGGCAAGTACTTTACCCAGAGCCATCTCCCCTGCACCTATGGCTGTAATAATCACTGAAAATTAATAGTTTTGTAAAATCCTTATTGATTGTTCAATATTTAAGTACTAGATAGAGATGAGCCAACCCCTGATGACAGGTGGAAGGGGAGATCGAAGACACAAAGTTGTCTGTCCTCTGACAAATCTATGTGTGCAGTCACTTAAAGAAGTTCTTACCTCTCCTATTTCCATAAGTGGTTCATTCATATCTACTCCACCATAGCCATACTGTATATCAGCTTCTGTCAATTTATTCTTTTTAATATACTGGGTATTGAGATACCTGAAAGTCAAATGTAAGAACCACGGATGTAAAGTCAAAAATCAGTCAGGAAAGCAAAGAACTGACAGCTGTAGGACACAAAATCCTAAGAGTCATACATTCACACACTAATGCAGCGATAACACCAAAAGAAAACATATACAAGTTAGGAATGAATGAGAACAGTAAATTGTTAGCCCTGGACTTTCTGCAAAGCTGACTACACCAATAACTTTTCACACAGTAAGGATAAAACGACCCCCAGCATAGGAAAACAAGAAGATCTGCTTCCCCTTGATTCTCACCACAATGCTCCTGACTTTAAGCAGCATTTCTTACAATGGCTTTCAGCTAAGGAAGGACTAAGACTGGAGGAATTGAGGTCAACATGAGACTGATCTCCAGTCTGCAATTCCCTGTAGCCATGATGACAATGTCTGGCCGCTCTCATTCACATCTTGTACCTTGTGGGCCTGCCTTGATCTCCTTCTAAACTCGACCTTCCCGTGAAGAACAAAATATTTTACCAACTACATAGCACTTGCTACCACATACAGTCCTTTTCTTTCATTGATAGATCTTTTTATATGCTCAGTTACTCTCTGGAGTATAAGGGTGGTGACACCCTTCTGACACCAATCAAAAAAGAGCAGCAGGCAAGTATCAAGTTCTAAAAGCTGAGCAACGGGGATTGCAAGTTATAGACTAGGCTAAGATAGCAAACCCTGTCTCAAAGCAAACAAATAATTCTAAAATGGATTAAATAATTGTACATAATATTAAAAAATAATTATGCACCTGGTGAGACTAAACAACAGGGGAGCTTGCGCCCAAAGATTTCCAGACAAGCTCGGCAGAGAACACAGAGAGATTCTCATCTTACAACAAACAAAAACTACTTGAGGAAACTGGCATTTCTCTCTCTGCATTAATTTCATTATACATTTTCTAAAAGAGTGTGTCTACAAACAAGGAAAGGCACCAAGCAAGGGTAGCACACACCTTTAATCCCAGCACTTAGGAGGCATATCAGGCCTGGTCAATAGAGCTAGTTCCGGGACAGTCAAAGCTACACAAAGAAACCCTGTCTAAAAGAACAAAAACAAGCAAAGCAAAGTAAAAAACAAAACAAAACCAAAAACAAGGAAAGGCCTAGAAGACAATCTACCACTCCCCCCCCCACCCAAAAAAAACCCACTACAAAGGTGTTTTCTTCTAATATTGTCAACACTGCCCTCCGAGGAAATATCTCATTACTACTCACCCTACCAATACAATTAAAGGAATGACCATTGGTTATATGATGCCAATACTACAGGACACTTAATTGACTCCCATAGGCACCAGCTCTATGATTGGGTTATATAGACAGTGGAAAGCTAGTGATTTTAGATAGTAATCAAGTGCTCTAATAAGATAACATTAGCTAGGTGGTTGCATACACCTATAATCCTAGCTAGAGCTTAATAATCAATTACAGACTGAGTTCAAGGTCAGTCTGGGCTCAAGAGACTTTATCTCAAAAAAGGTGTATGCATGTAAAAAGGCTCTGATATGCATGTAGAAAGGCTCTGATATAAGAAAATGAATGAGCCCTGAGTCTAACTGATTAAGTACACACACACCCACTCTTCAAACTTCAACAATACATACAATCAAGCTGGGGGTTATCTTAATAAAATCGCACAATGTTGAAATACTATTTTATAAAAGTTAAAGCCACAATAAACCTGTACTTCACAGTAAGCTGTTTTAAAATTGTGGGTTTGCTACTATAAAGGCCACTGTGCCATTGTGAAGTCCAGTTTCTGCAAAGGCAACTTAGATTAAGTAACCTATACTTCTGTTGAACCAGCAAGGCAAAGGAGTAGCAACACGCTAGGAGAAGAACTGAGAGCTGCTGAGGTACTACGGTGGGTACTGCCACAGAGCAGGGCAGAAGAGCAGACTGTGCCTGGAGAGCTGACAAGTCATCAGCTTCTCCACAGTGAAAAACTGAAACCCAGGCCCATTTATGGGACAAGCCACAAAGCATATGGCAAAATTATCACTACATCCATCTCAAGCCATAAAGGTTACAGGAGTGGACTCTCTAAGCCTAGAATAAGAGAACAACACTTCGTATGCGTGTTTGGTATTTATTTACTCTGTCAATAAATGTCTGCTTTGCTCAGCAATAGTTGTGGGCAGGTATTTTAAATGATTAACTACTTACACAGGGATCCCTAAGACTTACTAATGGTATAGCCACAATGACTTATGTATATAGAAGCTTTGCTGCTGAAACAATCAGTGACATTTCCTAACATTTAAGTTCTATCATTATGCAACAGTCAACTGCCCTTACTTCTACAAAACTGAGTCAAATAGGATCAGCTCAAGAGAACCACAGAAGTACCGGACCTAAGCCGGAGACCATGTAGGAAAGAGGAAAGTTTAGGAAGGGAAATAAAAACCTGTCAGAATTAGTTCTCCAGAGAAAGGAGGCAAGAGCAGCCAGATGGAGCAGTATGGGTAATGAAAGGAGGAAAGGAGAGAGAAGGGTGCATGGCTAAGGCTGAATCAATGTGTTCAAGAGGCCTGAAAGAAAACTACCAAGTGCCCTAAGCAGTCTCATAGAGCCTGAAATGCATGCTTATCTTCTGGAAATGTGGCTTAGATTTATTTACTCCACTAAGCGTCATCCAACCTGAGTTTTTACAGTCATCTGTTGGAGTTTAACATGTTCTAAACAATTTGAAGAAACAGTTACACTATTTCCTTCTTTTCTTTTCCAAGGGTTACTGTCTACACTCCTGCCTATCACACAGATACACATCTTGCTCTGATGTGGACCTATCTATCAAAGTACCTATTAGTATTCTATATCCAATGAGAAATAATATAAATCACTCCTTCATAATTAAACTCATTAGAATCATATACCTTAATTAAAAACAAATCATTGGGGTAGAAGAAGAACAGGACCACGTTTCAATTTCTAACATCCACAATCATCTCCAGTCCAATGGGATCTGATGCCATCTACTAGCCTGAGGATGCCAGGCACATAAGAGGTACAGCGACACACATGCAGGTTAAGACACTCATGTTACGTACAAGGAAATCTTGTTTGTTTGGTTTTGGTTTATTGAGACAGGGTTTCTCTGTGTAGCCCTCGCTGCTCTGAAATTCACTCTGTAGACCAGGCTGGGCTCAAACTTGTTGAGATATGCCTGTCTGCCTCTGCCTCCTGACAGCTAGGATTAAACACATAGGACACCACAGTCCAACCATAACAATGAACTATGGATGCAGATGGTGCTAAGAGGTCAGACTTCAAAGCACTCACCTATATAAGCAGTCCATATAGTCGGCGCCTTTGCTGTATTCTTCCCAGTACCTATGATACATAACAAGCACTTGTTCTTCAGACTCCAGAACTCTCTAAACAGAAAAAATATTTTTGCTTTGAAAGTACTAATCATTTTCATTACAACGAAATTACAAAATATATAGAATCAAACTTCTAAAAATAGCACAAATCAAGCATTATCACCCACATTTATAAATTATATTTTAATTATATTTAGTACAAATGAAACTGGGGAAAAAAACATGAGCCTTAGAATAGAGAGTGACTATCCAAAGATTTCTCCAAAATAAAAGAACAAATGATTGAAGCGTGAGCACATGGATATAAAACAAGCATATTCATGGATTTTTTTCATAGATTTTTTTAAAGATTTATTTATTTTATGTATGTGAGTAAGCTGTAGCTGTGAACTACAATTGTGTAGCCTTAATGTGCTTGTGAATTGTGAGCCATAATGTGGTTGTTGGGAATTGAATTTTAGGACCTCTGCTCACTCCCGTTCAGTTGGACCTCTGCTGGCTCTGGCCGGCCCCGCTTGCTCTGGTCAACTCTGCTCGTTCAGTCCCTGTTCTGTCTGGCCTAAAGATTTATTCATTATTATACATAAGTACACTGTCGCTGACTTCAGATGCACCAGAAGAGGGTGTCAGATCTCATTATGGGTGGTTGTGAGCCACCATGTGGTTGCTGGGATTTGAACTCAGGACCTTCTGAAGAGCAGTCAGTGCTCTTATTCACTGAGCCATCTCACCAGCCCCATAGAAATTATTTTTAAAACTGTTGTTGCTCAGATTGGCCTGTAACTTGCAATGCTGTTCCCCTGTGCTGGGGTTGCAGGTGTGCAGTGATACAACTTAGCTTGGGCATTGCTGGGGGTCATCCTAGCACTCACGTTAGGTAAGCAGGCCACCAGCTGAATGAGTCTTCAGCTCTTAAGATAATGTGACTTTTTAAGCAAGACTGACATTCTTTGTAGCCTAGGATCACCTTGCACTCAGTAATCTTTCTACCTCAGCCTCCCCGGTATGGGATTTTAGGTTTGAGCCATAAGCATCTTCAATTCTATTTCTCAAAGAATTCATGGTGGGCATGGTCGCATGCCCACATGTCCCTTTAGTCCAGATCTGTGATTTCTAGGCTACTTACGGCTACAAAGCGAGACCCTATCTCTCAAAATATACAAAACAAACAAGCAAAAACCCTATATAGCCTCAACAGTGCACTCCAGCCCCCCTCAGAGCTGAGGAGGTAGGGCTGATTGCGAACTCCAGGCTAGCCAGTTAGGCTATTTAGCAGTTTGACAGATCTTGGATAACATGATATTTTGTCTCAAAAAACAAAAACAACTATAGCCGACTTAACAAATGGTAACATTAATGTCTTATATGGTTATTAATACATAAAGCAAAGTTCAATAGCTTATCATACTTCAACCAAAGTAATATATTAAAAACACTGAAACAATTTTAAAGTACTTGCTATCAAAACCTCTGCCATGAGTTGATACATGCACATACTCAAACACTAAAGAGTGTATGAAACGGACAATAAAAATGCACTAAAAGCAGTATATTCCTCTTCCACATTGTTCAGCCTTCTGGGTCAATAGGATATCTCTTCCTAGTTACGGCAGAGGCTGACCATTATGATCTGATGGTTGCCACCAACAAGAGGTAGAGTGCAAGATTCCTCCCAATCAGATGATCTTTAAAGACCATAAAGGGGACACAGCAGCTCACTTAAATGAGTGAGATCTGTGATGATGGCTCCATTATATAGCAGATATAAACCCTAAAGAAACAAACTGATTTGCAGTGTGAACAAAATAATGATGCTTAATTTATATATCTTAAATATGGCTAGGAATACACTGTTTAGAAATTTAGGTCTGGGGCTGGTAAGATGACTCAGCGGTTAAGAGCACTGACTGATCTTCCGAAGGTCCTGAGTTCAAATCCCAGCAACCACATGGTGGCTCACAACCATCAGTAACAAAAATTTGATGCCCTCTTCTAGAGTGTCTGAAAACAGCTACAGCATACACACATATGATAAATAAATAAATCTTTAAAAAAAAAAAAGGAAATTTAGGTCTGGTTAATTTATGTGTATTTTTATTAGATATTTTCTTTATATACATTTTAAATGCTATCCGGAAAGTTCCCTATACCCTCTCCCCCCCCCCTCCCTACCCACCCACTCCTACTTCTTGGCCCTGGCATCCTGCAATACCAAGGGGCCTCTCGATTAGGCTATCTTCTGCTACATATGCAGCTAGAGACACGAGCTCTGTGGGTACTGGTTAGTTCATATTGTTGTTCCACCTTTAGGGTGCTTTCTCTAGCTTCTCCATTAGGGGCCTTGTGTTCCATCTTATAGATGACTGTGAGCATCCACTTCTGTATTTGCCAGGCATTGGCATAGCCTCATACGAGACAGATATACCAGGGTCCCTTCAGCAAAATCTTGCCGACATATGCAATAATGTCAGATTTTGGTGACTGATTATGGGATGGATGCCCAGGTGAGCTAGTCTCTGGAGAGTCCATATTTTCATCTTAGCTCCAAATTTTGTCTCTGTAACTCCTTTCATGGGTATGTTGTTCCCTATTCTAAGGAGGAATGAAGTATCCACCCGTTGGTCTTCCCTCTTCTTGATTTTCTTGTGTTTTACAAATTGTATCTTGGGTGTCCTATGTTTCTGGGCTACTATCCACTTATCAGTGAGTGCATATCAGGTGAGTTCTTTTGTGATTGGGTTACCTCACTTAGGATGATATCCTCCAGATACATCCATTTGTACAAGAATTTCATAAATTCATTGTTTTTAATAGCTGAGTATTACTCCATTGTGTAAATGACCACATTTTCTGTATCCATTCTTCTGTTGAGGGACATCTGGGTTCTTTCCAGCTTCTGGCTATTATAAATAAGGCCGCTATGAACATAGTGGAGCATGTGCTCTTAGTACCAGTTGGAACTTCTTCTGGGTATATGCCCAGGAGAGGTTTTGCTGGATCTTCCGGTAGTACTATGTCCAATTTTCTAAGCAACCTCCAGACTGACTTCCAGAGTGGTTCTAACAGCTTGCAATCCCACCAGCAATGGAGGAGTGATCCTCTTTCTTCACATCCTTGCCAGCATCTCCTGTCATCTGAATTTTTGACCTTAGCCATTCTGACGGGTGTGAGGTGGAATCTCAAGGTTGTTTTGATTTGCATTTCCCTGATGATTAAGGCTGTTGAACATTTTTTTCAGGTGCTTCTCAGCCCTTCGGTATTCCTCAGTTGAGAATTCTTTGTTTAGCTCTGTACCCCATTTTTTAATGGGATTATTTGAATTACTGGAGTCCAACTTCTTGAGCTCTTTGTATATATTGGATATTAGTCCCCTATCAGATTTAGGATTGGTAAAAATCCTTTCCCAATCTGTTGGTGGCCTTTTTGTCTTATTGTCAGTGTCTTTTGCGTACAGAAGCTTTACAATTTTGTGAGGTTCCATTTGTCAATTCTTGATCTTACAACATAAACCATTGCTGTTCTGTTTAGGAATTTTTCCCCTGTGCCCATATCTTCGAGGCTTTTCCCCACTTTCTCCTCTATTAATTTCAATGTCTCTGGTCTTATGTGGAGGTCTTTGATCCACTTAGACTTGAGTTTTGTACAAGGAGATAAGAATAGATCAATTCACATTCCTCTACATAACAGCCAGTTGTGCCAGAACTATTTGTTGAAAATGCTATCTCTTTTCCACTGGATGGTTTTAGCTCCCTTGTCAAAGGTCAAGTAACCATAGGCGTGTGGATTCATTTCTGGGTCTTCGATTCTACTCCATTGATCTACCTGTCTGTCACTGTACCAGTACCATGAAGGTTTTTATCACAATTGCTCTATAGCACAGCTTAATGTTAGGCATGGAGGTTCTTTTAGTACCTAGAATAGTTTTTGCTATCCTAGGTTTTTTATTATTGCAGATGAATTTGAAAATTGCCCTTTCTATCTCAGTGAAGAATTGAGTTGGAATTTTGATTCAGATTGCATTGAATATGTAGATTGCTTTCGGCAGGATAGCGATTTTTACTATATTCATCCTGCCAATCCATGTGCATGGGAGATCTTTCCATCTTCTGAGCTCTTCTTCAATTTCTTTCTTCAGAGAATTGAAGTTCTTATCATACATATCCTTTACTTCCTGAGTTAGAGTCATGCCAAGGTATTTTATATTATTTGTGACTATTGTGAAGGGTGTTGTTTCCTTAATTTCTTTCTCAGTCCATTTATCCCTTGTGTAGAATAAGTGCATTGATTTGTTTGAGTTAATTTTATACCCAGCTACTGCACTGAAGCTGTTTATTAGGTTTAGGAGTTCTCTGGTGGAATTTTGGGGGTCACTTATATCATAACATCTGCAAATAGTGATATTTTGACTTCTTCCTTTCCAATTTTGTTGTTCCCTTGATCTCCTTTTGTTGTCGAATTGCTCTGGCTAGGACTTCAAATACTATATTGAATAGGTAGGGAGAAAGTGGGCAGCCTTGTCTAGTTCCTGATTTTAGTGGGATTGCTTCCAGTTTCTCTTCATTTAGTTTGATGTTTGCTACTGGTTTGCTGTATATTGTTTTTATTATGTTTAAGTATGGGCCTTGAATTCCTGATCTTTCCATGACTTTTATCATGAATGGGTGTTGGATTCTGTCAAATGCTTTCTCAGCATCTAACGAGATGATCATGTGGTTTTTGTCTTTGAGTTTGTTTATATAGTGGATTACGTTGATGGATTTCCATATATTAAACCATCCCTGCATCCCTGGAATGAAGCCTACTTGGTTAAGATGGATGATCTTTTTGATGTGTTCTTGGATTCGGTTTGCGAGGATTTTATTGAGTATTTTTGCATCGATACTCATAAGGGAAACTGGTCTGAAGTTCTCTTTCTTTGTTGGATCTTTGTGTGGTTTAGGTATCAGTAATTGTGGCTTCATAGAATGAATTGGGTAGAGTAGTTTCTGTTTCTATTTTGTGGAATTGCTTGAGAATAGTTGAAATTAGGTCTTCTTTGAAGGTCTGATAAGAACTCTGCGAGAACCCATCTGGTCCTGGGCTTTTTTTGGTTGGGAGACTATTGATGACTGCTTATATTTCTTTAGGAAATGGGATCTGATCCTGATTTAACTTTGGTATCAGGTATCTGTCTAGGAAGTTGTCCATTTCGTCCAGGTTTTCTAGTTTTGTTAAGTATAGCCTTTTCTAGTAGGGTTTGATGATGTTTTAGATTTCCTCAGGTTCTGTTATATCTTCTTTTTCATTCTTGATTTTGTTAATTTGGATACTGTCCCTGTGCCCTCTAGGTAGTCTGGCTAAGGGTTCATCTATCTTGTTGATTTTCTCTAAGAACCAGCTCCCTGTTTGGCTGATTCTTTGAATACTTTTTTGTTTCCAGTTGATTTCAGCCCTGAGTTTGCTTATTTCTTGCTTATTTCTACTCCTCTTGGCTGAATTTGCTTCCTTTCATTCTAGAGCTTCTAGGTGAGCTGTCAGGCTGATAGTGTACGCTCTCTCTAGTTTCTTTTTGGAGGCACTCAGGGCTATGAGTTTTCCTCTTAGGAGTGCCTTCATTGTGTCCCATAAGTTTGGGTATGTTGTGGCTTCATTTTCATTAAACTCTAAAAAGTCTTTAATTTCTTTATTTCATCCTTGACCAAGGAATCATTGAGTAGAGTGTTGTTCAGTTTCCACGTGAAAGTTGGCTTTCTATTATTTATGTTGTTATGGAAGATCAGCCTTAGTCCATGGTGGTCTGATAGGATGCAATGGACAATTTCAATGTTTTTGTATCTGTGGAGGCCTGTTTTGTGACTAATTATATGGTCAATTTTGGAAGCGGTACCATGTGGCGGTGAGAAGGTATATCCTTTTGTTTTAGGATAAAATGTTCTGTAGATATCTATTAAATCCATTTATTTCATAACTTCTGTTAGTGTCCATGTGTCTCTGTTTAGTTTCTGTTTCCAGGATCTGTCCATTGGTGAGAGTGGGGTGCTGAAGTCTCCCACTATTATTGTGTGAGGTGCAATGTGTGCTTTGAGCTTTACTAACGTTTCCTTAATGGCTATGGCTGCCCTTGAATTTGGGGCATATTCAGAATTGAGAGTTCCTCTTGGAAGATTTTACCTTTGATGAGTATAAAGGGCACCTCCTTGACTTTTTTGATAACTTTGGGTTGAAAGTCAATTTTATTCGATATTAGAATGGCTACTCCAGCTTGTTTCTTCAGACCATTTGCTTGGAAAATTGTTCTCCAGCCTTTCACTCTGAGGTAGTATCTGTCCTTTTCCCTGAGGTGGGTTTCCTGTAAGCAACAAAATGTTGGGTCCTGTTTATGTAGCCAGTCTATTAGTCTATATCTTTTTATTGGGGAATTGAGTCCATTGATGTTAAGAGAAATTAAAGAAAAATAATTGTTGCTTCCTGTTACTTTGTTGTTAAAGTTGGGATTCTGTTCTTGCGGCTGTCTTCTTTTAGGTTTGTTGAAGGATTATTTTCTTGCTTTTTCTAGGATGTAGTTTCAGTCCTTGTGCTGGTGTTTTCCTTTTATTATCCTTTGAAGGGATGTATTCATGGAAAGATATTTTGTGAATTTGCTTTTATCATGGAATACTTTGGTTTCTCCATCTATGGTAATTGAGAGTTTGGCTGGGTATAGTAGCCTGGGCTGGCATTTGTGTTCTCTTAGTGTCTGTATAACATCTGTCCAGGCTCTTCTGGCTTTCATAGTCTCTCGTGAAAAGTCTGGTGTAATTCTGATGGCCCTGCCTTTATATGTTACTTGACCTTTCTCCCTTACTGCTTTTAATATTCTCTCTTTATTTAGTGCATTTGTTGTTCTGATTATTAGGTGTCGTGAGGAATTTCTTTTCTGGTTCAGGTTATTTGGAGTTCTGTAGGCTTCTTGCATGTTAATGGGCATCTCTTTCTTTAGGTTTGGAAAGTGTTCTTCTATAATTTTGTTGAAGATATTTGCTGGCCCTTTATGTTGAAAATCTTCCATCTCATCTACTCCTATTATCTGTAGGTTTGGCCTTCTCATTGTGTCCTGGATGTCCTGGATGTTTTGAGTTAGGATCTTTTTGCATTTTCTTTGATTGTTGTGCCCATGTTCTCCATGGAATCTTCTGCACCTAAGATTCTCTCTTCCATCTCTTGTATTCTGTTACTGTTGCTCGCGTCTATGGTTCCAGATTTCTTTCCTGGGGTTTCTATCTTCAGAGTTGTCTCCCTCTAGGCTTTCTTTATTGTTTCTACTTCCCATTTTAGGGTCTTGGATGGTTTTGTTCAATTCCATCACCTCTTTGGTTGTGTTTTCTTGTACTTCTTTAAGGACTTCTACCTCTTTAGCACTGTTCTCCTGTATTTCTTTAAGTGAGTTATTAAAACCCTTCTTGATGTCCTCTACCAGCGTCATGAGATATGATTTTAAATCTGAGTCTTCCTTTTCGGGTGTGTTGGGGTATCCAGGTCTTGCTGAGGTGGGAGTGCTGGGTTCTGATGATGGTGTTTGGTCTTTGTTTCTGTTAGTAAGATTCTCACATTTGCCTTTCACCACCTGGTAATCTCTGGAGTTAGTTGTTATAGTTGTCTCTGGTTGGAGCCTGTTCCTCCTGTGATTCTGTTATCCTCTGTTAGCAGACCTGGGAGTCTAGCTCTCTCCTGAGACTCAGTGGTCAGAGTACTCTTTGCAGCAAGCTCTCCCCTTACAGGGAAGGTGCACAGATATTTGGCTTTCAGAGCTGCCTCCTGGCTGAAGATGAAGGCCTGAAATAGGGCCTGTCCCAGAAGAAGTGTTGTTTCTGCAGTCTGCATGCTCACCTGCACAGACTGGTCTCCGAGGGACATGGGACACAAAATGGGTCTCTCACCTGCTCTGGCGGTCAGACCCCTCCCGGGCAGACACCTGTCCTCTGGTGGGGAAGGTTCTCAGATGTCTGGGGCCCGAGATGGGGTCTGTCCCAGTAGCTGTGTCGCTTTTGCCTGTCCCAGAAACTGTGTCACTTCCGTAGTCTGCATTCTCACCTGGGCAGACTAGACTCTGAGGGATTTGGGACCCAAGATGGCTCCCTCACCTGCCCCGAAAGAGCCCTCCCAGGTGGACACCTCTCCTCTGCTGGGAAAGGTTCCCGGATGTCTGGAGCCCGAAACAGGGTCTGTCCCAGAAGTTGTGTCGCTTCTGCCTGTCCCAGAAGCTGTGTTGCTTCTGTCTTTTATGTGTATTTTAAAATAAGTATTTTGTATGATAAAATTTAAAATTAAGAGAAAAAAAAAACAAATTTGGTAGATGTTATCCACTGTAAATCAGTGATCTAGGCAAATAACCGTAGCTGTAAGCATAAGTGTATCACAGCAATATTATCCCTTACCTTATACAAATGCCGAACGTGACTTTCCAAAAAAATCTTTGTTTCCGCATAAAGTCTTTCTCCAAGTGGTTCAGGATAGGCCACACATAAAGCATAGATATCTCTAGATAGATTATTAAGGTTCTCATAGTCAAAACATATTTATATTTGGCATTAAAAAAAGAAAACATCAAGCTGGGTGTTGTGGTACCCTAGAATCCTAGAACTTCTGCCTCTACCTTCCTAGTGCACTGGCAAGACCAAAGATGAAACAATAAACAGAAAATACAGGGCTATTTATGATGGAATCATGCATTTATACTTTAATTGAATAAAAAGAACAGGGTTGCAGAGACATTTGCTACTGAGAGTTTTTGAGTTCAGTTCCTAGCACCCACATGGTAGCTCATGGCTATCTCTAATTCTAGCTCCAGACACACTTTTCTGGTCTCTATGGGCAAAACATATGCTATGTGCCACAAACACCAGTACGTAAAATCACCTATAGGCTGTGCTACCTGTATTATAATAAATCTTTAGAAAGCTAAATTATCTACCTAAAAGAGTACAGTATGGGGAAACAACAGAGGGCTCAGCTGTTAACAAAATGTACTGCTCTTTCGGAGATTCAAAGTACTATTTTCAACAATTACTTTGGGAAGCTCATAACTGATTTAAATTTCAGGGATCCAATACTTCAGTCTCAGAAAGTACCTATGCATTGTGTTCAAATCCACATATAATACACAATAATAAATCTTAAAGAACATAGTATATTGGACCTACTTACTATCAACAACTTAAAACTGTAAAATATTAACCAATATTATAGAAAGCAGAGATATAAATAACCATCAGTTAAGAACTTTCCCCCCAGGAGTGGTAGCGCACGCCTTTAATCCCAGCACTTGGGAGGCAGAGGAAGGTGGATTTCTGAGTTCGAGGCCAGCCTGGTCTACAGAGTGAGTTCCAGGACAGCCAGGGCTACACAGAGAAACCCTGTCTCGAAAAACCAAAAAAAAAAAATAAAAAATAAAAATAAACTTCCCATTTGAAATGTAAATGAAGAAAATATCTAATTAAAAAAATGGAGGGGAGGCTACTAATGTTTGCTCTTAAATGCATAAAAAATTTATATAAAATACCTTCTATGAAAACGGTTAAGAATCTATAGACATTACTTGGTATATAAAAAAAAATCTCAGTTTTGGGATTGGTTTTTTTTCTCCAAATAAACCCAATTTTAAAAAATAAAATAAAATATAAAATATTTCTGGTTGCCTAAAAAAAACAAAAAAACACAAAAAAATTTAAACTTACACTATGAAAAAACTGACAACAGTTTGGTAAAGGGGATGGTATAAGGAAGGTACTGAGAGGGAAGAGGCTTCAAAACATGCTGAGTTTCTGAATACAGCTTGTGATTTTATTTATTTAAATCAGGGTCTTTATTTACTTTCGTGTATTTAAGTCAGGTCCTGGCCAGCCTAGAACTTGATCTGCAATCAGACATGCCAGGAACTCAAAGATCCACCTGCATTTGTTTCTTAGATAATTAGGCTTATTATTAATTTTTGTATTGGATATTTGTATTATGGATTATTTAAAGGTGTAAACCACAATGCCCAGACACCCCCAAAAAATTTAAATCAAAAGAGACAACTTGAAGAATGACAACTGAGAATTAATTGAGCCCTGGTCTCCAGAGGATGCACATACCTGTACACATACATGGATATATACATACACAAGAACACATGAATATATGATCAAATGAAGTAATAGTTACTTAAGGAGGTAATTTTCTAGGTAAGCTGTCTATTTCAAAGTCACTTATAAGCCACTCAGCTATTCCATAAAATACAGAACAAAATCTATTTTATTAGATTCCAGCCCCCAAACAAATCAAATTGCTTCACAGAAAATTATCTAAGAGATGAATTCAGCAGAATCTGTATCATACTCTAGATATACTAAGCTGGGAAAAAAAAAAACAGCTGGATATTAAAATTCTGTGTTCAAGTCTGTGCCCCAGCAAATTCATACAGATGTAATTAGGATTAGAGAGATAGCTCTAAAGTTAAGAGTGCTGAATGCTCTTCCAGAGGACCTGAATTCAATTCCCAGAACCTACATGATCGTGTCTGTTCTAAGTGATAAGATACCCTCTTCTGGCTTCCACCAGTTCTAGGCAGCACAGGTACACAGACAATATGCATGCAAATCACCACAGCAATGATACCCAGTTGATGATTTGACACTGTAAAAGCCTTTTAGAAACAGCATCATCTTATGATCAGTGTCTGGGGACACAGGACACTAAACAAACGATTCTCACTGACAACTGCAGATATAATGAATTAAGTGATTTCCTGTCTGAAGGAATTCTTCTATTATACTTAGCAATAACAGTTCTGTCTTATGAAGTCATTAGAGAAGTCCCACAGAGTTGGGCGATGGTGCACGCCTTTAATCCCAGCTCTTGGGAAGCAGAGGCAAGCAGGATTTCTGAGTTCAAGGCCAGCCTAGTCTACAGAGTGAGTTCCAGGACAGCAAGGGAAACCCTGCTTTGAAAAACAAACAAATAAAAAAAAAGCAGGCCAGAGCAGCATTCATATGTAAAACTCACAACTTAAAAAAGGACACAACCTAATTAGCAATTGTTTTCACCTTAGTCAAATTTGCTATTTATCATCCCTCTACTTATAAGACCATCATCTAGAGTTTGAGAAGTGTGTACTAAAGGCTCATATTTAAGTCTTGGCCACCAAGATGTTCAGTTAGGAAGTGGTGGCGCCTTGAGTGTGCTCTTAATGGAAGAAGTCAGGTGCTAGCTATGCCCTGGAGACACTGGGTTCCTAAAGCCTTCCCCTTTGCTTGCTGGCCACCATAAGATGATCAGATTCCTGACACATTCTTCCACAAGCCTGTGAGCACCTTACCACCAGCCAAGGCAATGGAGACAAGTGACTGTAGATAAGACTTCCTAGGTTCACGGTCTCAAGAGCTTTGTTTACTTTTGTCAGAGTAACCAAAAGACCAACCCAGAGAAGTTTCACTCCACTGCAGGCCTTTCTTAACTCATCTACCCAGGGCCACATGACACCTCTTCTCCATGCCTTTACCCCACTCCATCTTTCTCCACAATATCTATGAAATCTTACTAGAAGCGCTGTTACTAGATTGTTGTTGCTAAGCCTGGCATGGTAAGTCACATCTATAATAACAACACTTGCAAGACCCCTGTGAGTTTGAAACAGCAACGGCTAGACTGCCTTGATGATACTGGACTGAACTTCTGAACCTGTAAGACAGCTTCAATTAAATTTTGTCCAAATGAGAGTTGCCTTGGCCATGGTGTCTGTTCACAGCAGCAAAACCCTAAAACAGATTAGGTACTGGGAGTGTGGCATTGCTGTGATAGGTCCAACCCTGCTTTTGTTTAGAAGAATGTAGATTTGGGGACTTTGGATTTGGAAAGCAGTAGAATGCTTTAAGTGGAGCTTAATGGGCTTTCCCTGTAGGCAAACAGAAGACTTTGTTACTAAGGGTGATTTGAAACATGCAGACCTGGTCCAAGAGGTTTCAGTGGAGAATTTCAATATCCAGCCCAGACTGTTTTTGTGGTATTCTGGTGAAGAATGTGGCTAATTTTTACCCTGGTCTGAAGAGTTCACCTGAGGCTAAAGTGAAGATTAATTGTACCAACAAAGGAAGTCTTAGAAACACCCATCATAGACTTTGTTCTCTGGTTAAGTCTCCTGGACAGTATTTTAAACAAGCATAGCAAGCTAAGAAAGGGAAAATATTAAATGTATACTTTATTAAAAGGGAACCAAGGCCGGGTGTAGGGGCACACGCTTTTAATCCCAGCACTCGGGATGCAGAGGCAGGCGGATTTCTGAGTTCGAGGCCAGCCTGGTCTACAGAGTGAGTTCCAAGACAGCCAGGGCTACAGAGAAACCCTGTCTCGAAAAACAAAACAGAACAAACAAAAAAGGGCACCAGGAAGTGAAACGGGACTGAATCCTATGTTGAAGGATATTAAATTAAGAGAGTTAGTGATCTTGGGGCAAGGTCCCACCCAGCTAAATTTAGGCCCAGGCATGCTAATATAAGCCTTTAATCCCAGCAGGTAATCCCAGCAGATCTCTGAGTCCAAGGCCAGGATAGAACAGAGCAAGTTCTAGAAGAGAAACTTAAATCTAGACAAAGCAGATCTCGGGAGTTCAAAGTCAGTCTACAGAGCAAGTTCCAGGACAGCCAAGCTTAGGCTGCATTGGAGTTGGAAACCTGAAAGCTGGTGATAATGTAAAAGAACAAGGGGGCCATGTTCCAGCCACAGCAAAAAGCAGAACTTGGTAACTTTGGCCTCATGGTTCTGGCTTTAGAGTCCAGAATAGAAGGGACTACTGGGACAATTGGTGCGGGTTAGCTGGCACTAGGAAATTAGTGGTAATTAAGAAGAAACCAGCATAACTCAGGTGAAATCTTCTGGGAAAATATTTTCTGAGAGCACAAAGAAGCTGTATTCCAGAGATAGCCAAGGGTGCACCTCATGCTGCAATGTATAAAATTGGTAATGTATAAAAGTCACCCAGGTAGTAGGTTTTGCAGGCATGAAGGGGTCATGGAGAGCAGCTGAGGCTTGGCACTGTGAGAGGCAGCCCAGGACTGAAGGGATCATGCAAATGGGGAAGCCTAGTTGCAGTGGAAGACCCCAGAGTATTGGAGATGCCAGTACCATGGGATGACCACCAAGAACAGCAGCAGCAGTGGAGTGGATCAACCTGAGCTTAGAGTGCTACAGAGGGCAGAGCTGGAGAAGTGAAGCAAGCCCTTTGGAGGAGCCCAGAAGATCACGTGTGGATCCCAGACACTGAAACAAAAAGCTGTAACACTGGAGTTGCCTTGAAGACTCCAAGATGTTCAAAATGTCAGAGCTGTGAGCTATCTGCTGTGGAAAGCTGCTAACAGGGAGTGGAACCAGCCCAGAAGAAAGAAGTTTGTTACAGTCAACAAAGACAAAAACGAAGTTGGAGATCTGAAGATCATTGTGACATAAGACATGGAGATGCTGTGTTTGGAATGTGCTGAGCTGGTTTCCTATTTTGCTTTGGGGATTACAGTTATTGGATTAATCTCAGAAGAGACTTTGAACTTTGGACTTTTAACACTGTTGAGACTGCTATAGATTATAGGGACTTTTGAAGCTGCACTAAATGTATTTTACATTATGCTACGTTTAGGTATGGCCCCATAGACTCATGTTTGAACAAGCCTATGGGGAGCCAAGGAGTGGACTGTGATGGTTCAGCCCAGGGAGTGGCACTATTAGAAGATGTGGCCTTGTTGGATTAGGTGTGTCACTGGGGGTATAAGCTTTAAGGCCCTCATCCTAGCTGCCTGGAAGCCAGTATTCTCCTAGCAGACTTCAGATGAAGATGTAGAACTCTCAGCTCCTCCTGCACCATGCTTGCCTGTGTGCTGCCATGTTTCCGCCTTGATGATATTGGACTGAACTTTTGAACCTGTAAGACAGCCTCAATCTAATGTCTTCTTTATAAGCTGCCTTGATCATGGTGTCTGTTCACAGCAGTAAAGTCCTAAAACACTATATTACTATACTTCTGACCACCACAGTAGTGCCTGATACACATACTCAGTGCTGGAGACTTGTTGAATGGAAGGTTGTGAAAAACTGATTGCTATAAAACTGATAGAAATACATCCTAAAACAGTTATGCCTAAGGCTCTAAACTTGTTTTCTTTCTTTAACAAGCTTTAATTTAATGTTTCTTATGACTTTCATCAAAGGATACGAGAAGCGGTCATTCCATGTTGCTCGCTCGACATATTCCAACATAACAACAGCTTTGATTGTAGTTAGGAGTTTGTTCCATGTCTCATCAAAATCCACTACTCTTGGTTTTAAAGACATTGTGCAAGTTTAGTGTTGAAACCTGTTAATTAAAAATAACAAGGTTAGCATGAATTCCACAGGAATGGTTGTGCTTTTAAAATACCACTTTATTGGAACTAAGGAGGTGGATCTAAGGTTAAGAGTATGTACTACTCTTCGAGAGGGCCAGAGCTGGATTCTCAGCCCCCACATCAGATCGCATACACCGCCTGCAACTCCAGTTCCAAGGGACTCCTATGCCTCTCTCTGACCTCCACAGGCGCCTATGCATGTGCACATACTAACAAACATATATACACAAATAATAAAAATAAAGCACCACATATTTGAATCACATGATACATAAAAGGAGTAGAAACACAAATGAGCAAAGGAACACGTTAAATTTTAGCTATCACCTTTTTATAGTCATTCAAACAAATTGTTGATGAACAGTATGTGAATTGAAAGACTGGTAAGCTTCATTTAATATGTTGCAGAAATAATTAGGTAAACAACTAACTCTCATCATAAAAAGTATGCAAAGACATTGAACAAAAAGATTTTGACCATGAATTCTTTATTTGTATTCTTCATCTGGGGGATGATCTGTACACAAAAGAATATAAAATATCAGAAAGTAAACCACTCCTAGAATGTAAGTTTTAGAAAAAAGATTTATATAAACAAGAAGAGGCTAAAGAGATGGCTCACCAGTTAAGAGCACTGGCTCTTCTTGTAGAGGACTCTGGGGTGTAGTCCCCACATCACTGCCTACCACCACATGTAACTCCACTTCAAGGGGATATGATACCCTCTTCTGGTAGTCACGAGCAGCAGGCATGCTAGTGGTATGCACATATATATACAGGTAAACACATAATTCTTTTTTTTTTTTTTTTTTTTTTTTTTTTTTAGTTTTTCGAGGCAGGGTTTCTCTGTGTAGCTCTGGCTGTCCTGGAACTCACTTTGTAGACCAGGCTGGCCTCAAACTCAGAAATCCACCTGCCTCTGCCTCCTGAGTGCTGGGATTAAAGGCATGCACCACGACGCCTGGCTCATAATAAAATTCTTAAGGATAAAATAATATGTAGTAAAGAGTTTTTAGAGTAGAATACAAAGTTCACATGAACTTAAGACTTTAGAGAATGTTAGATTTGCTCAACAGAAAGCTTGAACCACCCCAGACTCTCAGGTTGTGTAATACCACTAGAATAAATATGACTTCAGCATATAGGATCAAGTGGTGCTAGAAGATGCTTTAGGACTGGCAAACAGGCTGCAATTATGAGCTACTTGCTTTCTAGAGCAAAAGACTACCAATGTTGCAGAAAATTGGCACAAGCTAAATCTTTAGAAAATAAAAATTCCTACCAATAAACCAAGTAAGTCCTATTGTTCTTGCCCCTTTCTGAGTAGGAGTTACAGGAAGATGGAGGAACATCAGGTGGCATCAGGAGTCAAAGCTGGGCCACATGGTCCTTTCTTTTCGTTCTTTATACAGCTTCACTCCCATTTTTTGAGAATGCCTCCCCTTTCCCAATCTTGGTTGTGAGAATGTATTTGGTCTATGAAGATTGCGATGGTTTGTATATGCTTAGCCCAGGAAGTGGCATTATTAGGAGGTGTGGCCTTGTTGGAGTAGGTGTGTCACTGTGGGTGTGAGCTTTAAGACCCTCATCCTAGCTGCCTGGAAGTCAAGTCTTCTAGCAGCCTTCAGATGAAGATGTAGAACTCTTAGCTCCACCTGCACCATGCCTGCCTAGATGATGCCATGCTCCTGCCTTGATAATGAACTGAACCTCTGAACCAGTAAGCCAACCCCAATTAAATGTTGTCCTATATAAGACTTGCTTTGGTCGTGTCTGTTCACAGCAGTAAAACCCTAACTAAGCTGAGATGATGATGATGATGATAATGGCAGCAAAAACAGATGAGTCCAAAATTCTTAACCATTTCAGATGTTTTGGGGGTTAGTCTGGAATTGCTTGTATTCAATGCTAAATTCTGTACCCCAAGATCTGGTTCCAAGGCAAATGCATTCTCATGTATTCCAGCTTTTGTTGTATGAACCTTGATCCCTAAGTTAACTGGTCTATAGGATTGGGCAATAGATAGAGGTAGGTGGGTTTTCAGTTATTTGGCTGGGAGTCACAGGTAGTGAGAAGAAGAGAAGAGAGGAGACAGAAGAAGAAGCCACCATGAGAGGAGATGGACCACGAACATGGAACCAGGAGAAACAGCAAGTAACATATGGCTGGGATGTAAGTTAGAATGGCTCCAAACCTGCCCAATCTAGGCTTACAGCTTGTAAATAAAATCTTTAGATTGTGTGTCTTTTATATGGGCTAGCTAGAATTTTCAATTCCTTTTACAGAAGAGAGTTTTGTACTTTAGAGTGGATGCTGTTCTTGAAAAGGACCCAAGTTCAGCATCCCTGAGCTTTATGTGCAGCTTACAACAACTCATAACTCTAGTTCTGGGGGATTCAATGCACTTTTCCAAACTGTAAGCAGGAGAACTCATGAGCATACTACTATACACATGTACACATAAGTTGTTATAGTTTTCTTAAAGAATCTCAGAGTCTAATCAAAGATAAAAATAACCTAAGAAAGAAAATTATTTAAAAAATCTAATATACATTCATGAAAATATCCTAGAGAATACAGAGTTGGAGGGAATGTGTGTCAACATAATAGAACTGTATATAAGAAACCCACAGACAACTTCATCCAAAATAGATAAAAGCATAAACAGTGTTGCTGAAGTCAGAGATGAGAAAAGGATGTCTGATCTCCAACTCCTTTTCAGAACTGTGCTCAAAATCATACATTGAGCAATAAGGCAAGTGAAGGAAATTTCACTTTAAAGAATACAAATAGAGAAAGAAGTCAAACCATCTCTATTTGCACATGATACCATACTATAGATTATAGATTACAAAAAGTTTCAGAAACTTCTGAAAATGTTAAAAAAAAAAAAAAAAAAAAACCACAGATGAAACAGGATAGATGATAACCTTGGTCAAATGAAAAGCTTTTCTACAGGTCAACATCAAACATACAGAGTATAAGATGAGGGAAATACTCCCATTCACAATAGCCTAAAACATACATATATATATATGTATATATATAAAAAACCTAAGGAAAAAGTTAGCCAAGTCACTGAGGTACTTTAGTGCCATCTGATGTGCTCCACTCCAGGCAGCAGTTTAGACTCATTTAAAACATAAGCCTGGCTTCTGTGAGAAGGCCTTAGGGAAGTAAGACAACTAGCTTTACAGCTTCCTCTGATGGAGCTCTCTTAACACAGAAATCTAGTCATTTTTCTACTCAGAGGTCACCTGATTAAGTCACAAATTCTGCCTTCATTCTTCCTGCTTTTCTACCTACCTATACCATCCCTCCTCCTCAATACTCTCCTCTGCAGTGCCTGGCTCCTGGGAGATACAGCCTGCATCTACATCCAGCTGACTGTGAGACTTTCTAGGGTGACTTCATGGAGTAAACACTCACATAGAGTACTTCGTTCTTCTTACCACCTTTCTTTTAACCTTCCTGCTTTACCTTAAATGAAAATACTTACAACTCTGCTTCTTATAAAACTTTCTTGATAAGGGATGTACACCATCCAGGTAAATTGTTAGTGTGTAATTTTAATGGCTATAGTATGCCTTCATCTGTACAGAATCAGACTGACATTTCCCTGCTGACACTGATGACGGCAATAGGTGTGAGGGTGTGATGGTGATAATCTACGCTCAGAGCATATGTGGAAGCAAAGGCAAGAGAACCTCCACGTTTGTACCAACCCAGTGAAACACCAAACACTAAACCAATAGAGAACATACAAAAAGTATCTGTTAAACAATCTGTTTACCCTCTGAAAACGTCAGAGAACACCTTTTTAAGTTGCTTCATTTTCTCCAAGTCCTTTAAATAGCTTATTCCCGTAAAACTTACGTAAGGATGGGAAGGTAGGGCAAAGGCACAAAGCAGAAGCACCACCACTGTACTACTTCCCAACACCACAGCTGCTGAGCAGCTCTCAAACATCTGGGCTGTGCATTTGCCTTGCACATGAAAGGCCCTGGGTTCAATCTCCAAAGCTATGTCACCATGCATCCCTTAGCAGGGATATACTCCGAAGGACTTACTAGACTATTCCAGCGTGTAGACATCACAGTGTCTACTCACACAAACTAAGAAGGCTATGCTGTCACAGGGACCACCATTGCATATCAATCCATCACTGACTGATACACAGTCTAAGTACATTTCTGCATGAGTCCTCCATTCTTGTTCTTTTACTGAGACCACAATTCACTTCCCATTCACAATCATATTGTATCCCATTGAATGCCTGCAAAATTCAAATTTTTTAGCTTTCTTCTGAGTTTTATTCTCAACTTGGTGAGTTTTTTAACACATAACCTTAGGCCCCATGAACACCATAGGCCCTAAAACAACCTCTAGACCAGATGTGGTGGCACATGCCTGTCTGTAATCCCAGCACTTGAGAGAGTGAAACAACAAAGACATCTAGGCTACATGATGAGTTTCAAGCCAGCTGTTGTCATTACAGTGTGAGACCCATCTTTTTTTTCTTTCTTTTTTAAGCATTCATTGATGTTTTGTCTGCATGAATGTCTGTGTGAAGATGTCAGGAGCCCTGGAACTAGAGCTACAGACAGGTATGAACTGCCGTGTAGGTGCTGGGAATTAAAACCTGGTCCTCTGGAAAAGCAATCAATGGTCTTAATCTCTGAGCCATCTCTCCAGCCCCCTTGAGACTCATCTTAAAAAATAAAATCATAGGCCCCAAATCTTTACAAGTTATTAGGTCAGGTGTAATAGTCATAGGCCCCAAATCTTTACAAGTTATTAGGTCAGGTGTAATAGTCATAGGCCCCAAATCTTTACAAGTTATTAGGTCAGGTGTAATAGTCATAGGCCCCAAATCTTTACAAGTTATTAGGTCAGGTGTAATAGTCATAGGCCCCAAATCTTTACAAGTTATTAGGTCAGGTGTAATAGTCATAGGCCCCAAATCTTTACAAGTTATTAGGTCAGGTGTAATAGTCATAGGCCCCAAATCTTTACAAGTTATTAGGTCAGGTGTAATAGTTGGTGCCTGCGGTTCATCCGTAATCACAGCACTGAAGAAGGCGAAGGGGACACTGTGGTCTCTAGGCCAGCCTTGGCCACATCACACATCCTTCAGGAAGGAAGGAAGGAAGGAAGGAAGGAAGGAAGGAAGGAAGGACTACAAAATAAAGCTAAAAAAGGCTAATCCTAAATAAGAAAATTTTGTTTTACATTTGAAAATTCTTCTAGACCAAATTTCCTTTTGTAGCACTATTTAAAATTACAACATATAAAAGTAGATCACATGAACATGGTTACCACTTGACCTGTTTAATCCTTTGTAATAGGTAAGAAATATAAAAGCATGTCTATAAAATAAGGGCACAAAATGCTCAAAGACATTCATAAAGCCAAAAATGTGTAGAAACCAAGGAAACTATTAACTGAAGAATGGGCAGATGCTGTCCGCACTTCCACACACCAGACCAAGCAAAATAAGAGAATAAAGTACTGATGCTCACTACAGTGTGGGTCAATCTCAGCACCATTCTGGCTGGGGAGCAGCCTAGCAGGCGAGGCCCTAGATTAGTCCTTGGTACAGATACCAACTAACATCACAGAAAGTGATACCTGTGCTGTTGTCAAGTGGTCTCATTTCTATGGAATAAGAACAAAGACACCCAGAGACACACACCAGACAGATATCAGAAGTCACAACAGGACTTGGGTTCTAACTGCAAAGGGAATGAAATGCACCAGTTGTTGAGCCCAGTCTTATAAAGATGCTAGAAGAAGCCACTGAACTAGTAAAGTATAATTTAATAAAGCTTTCATACATTAAGTGGATTATGAAAGTCTCACCAGCTACCTTTGAGCACAACTACGGTTATTAGGTGGGGAAGAGTATATTAACACATCATATAGGACATAATTCTGAAATTTGTCTCATTTGTCCTTCCATGTTCTAGTCAGTGGTTGAGTCATCTCCAGTTTCAGGGAATCCACCATCCTCTCTGGCCTCTTAGGTACAAGGAATACACAGTACACATACACACTCATACATATAACCTAAATAAATCTTAAAACACAAAACTTTCTATTAGAGTTCCCAGTATGCCTGAAATCACAACAACAGAGGATGTTTTGACTCTAACTTGGGCTACAAAATAAGGCTCTCTCACAAAAAAACAAAACAAAACAAAACAAAACAAACAAACAAACATACAGGAGAGGGTGCTGGAGAAACATTTCACCATTATCTGCTCTTCCACGGCTGCAGTTCAGTCCCCAATGTCCAGGTCAGGCATCTCATAACCATCTATAATTGCAGATGCAAAGGATCTGATGCCTCCACAGGCACCTACAACTCACATGCACATAGCCCTAACACACATCTACACATATTATAAATAATAAAAACACAGGCTGGAGAAAAACAAGCTCAGCAGTTACTGGCTGTTCTTTAGTGGGTGTGAGTTCAATTCCCAGAACCCACTTGTGGCTGACAAACACCTATAAATTCAGTATGAGGGGCTCCAGCACCTTTTGGCCTCTGTGGGCAGCACATGCACATGGCACACAGACATACCTGGAGGCAAAACACCATACACACTGTACTGGCTGATTTTGTGTCAACTTGACACAGCTGGAGTTCTCACAGAGAAAGGAGCCTCCCTTAAGGAAATGCCTCCATGAGATCCAGCTATAAGGCATTTTCTCAGTTAGTGATCAAGGGTGTGAGAGCCCATTGTGAGTGGTACCATCCCTAGACTTGTAGTTCTGGGTTCAATAAAAAAGCAAGCTGAGCAAGCCAGTAAGTAACGTCACTCCATGGCCTCTGCATCAGTTCCTGCTTCCTGATCTGCTTGAGTTCTACTCCTGACTTCCTTTGGTGATGAAGTATAAGCTGAATAAACCGTTTTCTCCCCAACTTGCTTCTCGGTCATGATGTTTTGTGCAAGAATAAAAACCCTAAGACATTAAACAATAAGTAAATTTTTAAAATATAACTAACCAGGCATAGTGCACATGCCTTTAAGCCCAGGCCATAAAAGATAGAGGCAGGTGATCTGTGGGCTGAAGGTCAGTGTGGTCTACATAGTGAGTTTCAGGACAGTCAGGGCTATATAGTGACTAACTTGGGAAAGAGAGGGAAGTGGACTGCCAAGAGTTTCAGGTTAAAACCCAAAAGAACAACAAACCAGAAATCAATATATCAATAATCCTATAATTTTCCAGTAAAAATAATGAAAAGCAATGCAACATAGCAAGCTATACATGGAAATTTGACTAAGGATTTAACTCTGTGGTAGAATATATTCCAAACCCCAGGTTCTTGGTGCCATCCTGAGTAACAGACACACACTGATACAGAGATACCGATTTTCAACCAGAGGGACACTCAGCAGCTTAACAGCTTCCATTATAGAACTGTGATAGTAACAACCTTATCAACTACATCTACTTCAGAAACTGTTACTATATACATACAAACCTGTATGCATGTGTATATACATATATACACACATGTATTTATACACACATATGCATGCATATATATGTATATTATCTCTTAATTCTTCTATAAGCTTTACTTGTATACTATTATTCTCTCCATTTTAAAGGATAAAATTCTAGCCGGGTGTGGTGGTCCACGCCTTTAATCCCAGCACTTGGGAGGCAGAGGCAGGCGGATTTCTGAGTTTGAGGCCAGCCTGGTCTACAAAGTGAGTTCCAGGACAGCCAGGGCTGTCTTGAAAAACCAAAAAAAAAAAAAAATTCTGACTTGGTGAGTCTGCTTGCAATCTTGGCATTTGGAAGGTGGAGGCAGAAGTTTTAGGAATTCAAGACCATCCTTAGCTATGGTGTGATTGAGGACAGCCTAGCCTCGGTGAGTCCATGTCTTCAAACACCAAAAATAATTCCTCTGAGCCCCATACTCTCCACGCTAGGGAATTCTTTCTCACTTCTTCTTTAAAAAATGTATATGTATTATGCTAAAGAACAAATAAATACTAAAAAATAAAAATAAACAACCAGACTTGGCTGGGCATGTAAGTCTGTCGGCAGTAACACACTTGTCTGGCAAGGTGGCCCTGCTGAAGTCAATCCAAGATTGTCTACAAAAAAGATAAAGAGCCTAACATTTACACATATTAGCAAACAAAAGTTGAATCTACTGATATCTGGCTTCCACTGTGGTCTTATGTTTTCCCAGCCCTCTCCATTTGCCACTTACAGATCTGGAGACCATGGTGCATGCCTGAGGTCTTAACTAACTTGGGAGGCAGAGGGAGGTGGACTGCCAAGAGTTTCAGCTCAATCTGCTCTACATAGTGAATCCCAAACAGGGGCTCTTGAGTCCACCTGAGAGAAACAGACAGAGGATCTCTCCCTCTCCCTCTATCTTCCCTCCTCTCCTCCCCCATTTCCAGGACAACAGAGAGAATCTTAGCGTGGCCAAGAAAGGGTCTATTAGACATGAGACATAAGAAGCCGATTTTGAACTGGTGAGTTGGCTCAGAGGGCAAAGAGACTTGTGTCCAAGCCCAACAGTGTGAGTTCAATCCCTAGATTGCCATGTGATGGAAAGAAGTGACTCAAGGTGTCCTTGTTACTGCCTCCACAAAGGCAGTCTGACACATATACATACACACGTGAATACACATAAGCAAATGCAGTTGTTAAAAAAAAAAAAAGAAGAAAGAAAAAAAAGAAAAAAGAAAGAAAGAAAAAAAAAAAAAAAAGCCCTGGTCTCAGAAATGAGCTAAGTGGTGATTTATAAGCAATACTTTTAATAGGCTGCCAGACCCACTGTAACCCCCACCCCATCCCTGCCAGTGTAACCCCACCTAGCTGATTCTGCATTCTCTCCATCTAAAAGCATAAAATACAAAAGACAATGTTTACAAGTCCATATCAAATGTATTGTACAGAGCTCAGGTGGTCTCTGGTCTTTTCTGAAATCTTATTTTCCTAACCTCTCATTCCTCTTTTTAAGTACTACTGAAATCAGTATGCCTTCTAACTTTTTCTTAGTTTATGCTATATTTTCCATTTAAAATTTTACTAGATCTGGAAATATGGTTCAGCAATTGAGGATACATGTTGCTATTGTAAAGGACATGAGTTCAATTCCCAGCATCCAGAGGATGGCTCACGACCATCTGTATATTTAGTTCCAGGGGATCCAACAGGCATGCATGTGGTACATATTCATGCATAAAGACAAAACATTCATACACATAAAGTAAAAACAAGTAAATAAAATAAAAAGGAGCAGGGCCTCAAACCAGTTCCCAGCCTCGGAGGTTGAGTGGCTGACACTGCCTGAGACTCTCTAGCTCAGCAGACACACTGAGAACTAGACCTATTTCCTCTATGGAAAGAGAAAACACTCAATCTCAAATTGGAAAACATTCTACAAAATAACTGGCTGCATTTATCACACACAAGCTTTAAGGTCAAAAGGGAAAAATTCTCCCTGAGAAGACTCAACTAAACATAATGCTTAATCTTGGATGGAATCTTGAAATAAGAGTAACTTGAAATAAGCAGAAAACTGAAAATTCAAATGTATGCTTATATACTAGAATTGTACCAATGTTATCTCCTGGTCTTCACAGTGCTGGGGAACCAAATCCAGAAATTAATACAGGTAGAAAATATTCTACCACTGGGTAATATCCCCAGTCCTAACTTCCTGGGGGGGGGGGGGGAGTAGACAGGAAGGAGGGAGGGAAAGAGAGAGAAAAAGAGTCTAGTTATGTAGCCTGGGAACAGTCATTTGAACTTGAAGTGATTCTCCTGTCGTAGCTCCCTAGTGTAGAACATCACACCAACTGTTGGACCAGGGTCAGGTAAGTTGTCGGATAATAGAAAATGATGGTTAATGAGAATATTTGAGCCTCTTATTTTTCCAAGTGTTCTGTTTGTCTAAAATTATTCCAAAATTCTTTAAATATTAGTAGCCTACAATACTTTCAAACAAAATTTACAAATATGTTAAGTTGAACATTTCCTTCCTTGAAATGCAACTTATATAAATGTAAAAATAGTGAGGTGTAAGCTGCTAGTCCATTCAGAGATTCAGACCTTATCGAGCTTTCCCCACCACCACACACCCAGATTTAAAAAAAAGCAAAAAGCTTACATTAGAACAAAGACTTTACTGAGTTAATAGATACTTATTAAATATTTAGTGTGTTCTAGACTGCCAAAGAATGTTGCAGATGTAACTAAGCTTATAGCAGATTAGAAAAATAAAAAATAATAAGCTGTCAACCTATTTTTATGAAAAATTCTGACATGTTAATGAGGCTATAATTTAATGACTAACAATGGTTAACACTAAATGATGAAGTCTATAACAGAAAATCCTTTGGTTAATTGAAACCTTCAAATTGGCATTAACACCTGCACATTTTAGAGTTTTAAGCATAAGATAACACATTTAATGTCTTGTCAGTGGTGTCTAATACTTCAAAAAGTACTACTTTCTCAAAGGTTGTTGCTCTGGACTGGAAATTGACTCTTTAATCTCCTGTATAAACCAAAAAGAGACAAAGATAACAGCAGCAACAACAAGAAGTTCACTGGCCCAGTTCTAGGTCGAGAACCACCCTGAGCGTGAGACGAAGCTTAGTTGGTAAGAGTGCCTGCCTGGCCACTGCTCATAAAATCATATGTGGTGGCACTTATTAAATATTTTTGAGGCCAGTCTTAACTACACACCATCATGGAAAGGGAGAGGATACAAAGAATGAGCAGTCTCAAAAAAAAAAAAAAAAGACCAATTTTTTTCCAGAAATATCTAAGACAACTACCTGAGAGTTCATAACAACTTTGTAAGTATCTGTTTGCACACAGCTGCAACCCAGCCACTTCAGAGGCTAAGAACAGGAGGAGTAAGAGTGTGAGGCTAGGCAAGGATACACAATGAATTCTAGCCTAGCCTGGGCTGCACAGCAAGACCAGGTCTCAAATTAAAAAAGAAACAAAGTTTAAAACAATTTAAGAAAACTTGTCTCCCGTCTAAATTCTTCAGCAGAGAGAATTCAAAGTAGTAAACAACATTCCAAGAGAGCAAAACACACATAGAAACAAAGTGTGCCAGAGCACTCAGAAACCCTACTTCAGAAGTGGAAGCAGGAGAGTTCAAGGTTACTGTCCATCCCATAGTAAGTTCCAGATCAGGTTATGCTAGAAGAAGCCAAGTTTCAAAACACCAAAGAAAATTTAAGAATCTTAGGCAGGCACTGTGGAACTCTCCTCTTATCTAAGGACTTGATGGGAAGAGGCAATTAGATCTCTGAGTCTTTATAGTGAATTCCAGGACAGCCAGGGCTATGTAGAGACACTGTGTCTCAACAACAACAAAACAAACAAACACCCACCCCCCCAAATCTCAGCAGTAGTAACTATCCTAAGACTCAATGTTCTAATATCCCAATAAGTCTGTTCCAATTAAAAGTTAAATATAAAGGAGTGGGACCAGCCGGGCGTGGTGGTGCACGCTTTTAATCCCAGCACTCGGGAGGCAGAGGCAGGCGGATTTCTGAGTTCGAGGCCAGCCTGGTCTACAGAGTGAGTTCCAGGACAGCCAGGGCTACACAGAGAAACCCTGTCTTGAAACAAAACAAAACAAAACAACAACAACAACAAAAACCAAAAGGAGTGGCATCAAATGTACCTAATGCTTTTTGTTTTCTATTTTGAGGTAAGGTCTCATGTAGTTCAGATCTTTGAATTTCTATCTGGTCTCTATCTCCCCCATTCTGGGATGGATTACAGACAGGCCTGCCTAGCAGCCTTAGCAAACCAACTCAAGTCTTCACGCACACTAGACAAACAGGCTACCAACCACATCTCCGGCCTGGATGTTTCAAAACACAAGAATTATGCTAATTTCTTCCGTTTAACATGATATATTACTAAGATTTAAATCAACATAGATCACTCTGAATAAATTATTTAATGAGAATGAATTCAGGCCTGAGGGTGGTGGCACACAGCCTTTAATCCTAGAACTAGGCAGACTGAAGCTGGAACTCCTTAAGAGTTCCATGCCAGCCAGGACTAGACAGTGAATGAGATCTTGCCTGAAAAAGGAAAGAAAGGGGAGGGGAGGGGAGGGGAGGGGAGGGGAGGGGAGGGGAGGGGAGAGGGGGAGGGGAGAGGGGAGGGGGAGGGGAGAGGGGAGGGGAAGAAGGAAGGGGGGATGGGGGGAAGGGGGAAGGGGGAAGGGGGAAGGGGGAAGGGGGAAGGGAAAGGGGAGAGGAGAGGGAGGCGAAGCCAAGCCAGGCAGTGGTGGTGCAGCATGCCTTTAATCCCAGCACTTGAAGGAGGCAGAGGCAGGCGGATTTCTGAGTTCAAGGCCAGCCTGGTCTACAGAATGAGTTCCAGGACAGCCAGGGCTACACAGAGAAACCCTGTCTCAAAAATACCAAAAAAACAAAAAAGACAAAGAAAAAAGAAAGAAAAGAAAAAAGAAAGGAAGGAGGGAAAGAAGAAAAGAAAAACTCAAGACAAATAAAAATCAGCCATACACCTCAAGCACTAATCTCTTGTAATCGCCTAATAAACAGGCCTAGGTTAAGTGTACCACTAAATTAACTCCCAACTTCCAACATTCCAAATTGCTGCTCTTATCTTCTTTGCTTTTGTGCAGTACTAGGGAATAGGGAATAGAACCCCAGACCTCATGCCACTTTAGTAGTAAGATATATCCCTGCCCCTTCTTATTGTTTAATTACTTACATTTTTTTGTTTGTTTTGGTTTTGGTTTTGGTTTTTGGAGGCAGGATTTCTCTGTATAGCCCTGGCTGTCCTGGAACTCACTCTGTAGACCAGGCTGGCTTCTGACTCAGAAATCTGCCTGCCTCTCTCTACCTCCCAAATGCTGGGATTAAAGGCATGTGCCACCATTGCCCAGCTGTTTTTGTTTTTGTTTTTTTCCCCCTTGAGACAGGGTTTCTCTGGGTAGTTCTGGCTGTCATTGAACTCATTTAGTAAACCAGGCTGGCCTTGAACTCAAAAGATCTGCCTGCCTCTGCCTTCCCAAGCCCTGAGGTTAAAGGCATATGCCACCACTGCCTGGCTTTTTTTGTTTGTTTGTTTTGTTTTTAATTTTAAAACAAGGTATGCTAAATTGCAACTGACCTGGAACTTATTCTGTACCCTGGGCTGGTCCTGGATTTGTCCTTCTACTTAAGCCTCTGAAGCAATTAGAATGAATTTCCCTCAGTTTTACTTTACCAGTTAAGTCTTGATAGTACTAAGTTCCAGCCAGGACTTGATCCTGTGATGAACTTACTGTAACAGATAGTACATGTAAAAGAAGATGTCCCTTTTAATCACGACCAAATATTTCCTGGCACACATGAAGAAATGGCAGGCGAGGGGAAAAGTACAAGTTTCTTGAAAAAAAAAAAAGTTCTTCAAAGAGCATGCATCTGAGCCCACAACATGCACACACCAATAATCCCTGTACTTTCAGGAAAGGGGCTGATGCAAGAAATACCCAAGAGTAAGGCCAGCCTGGCCACATGTGACAGGCCTGAGTTAGCTAAGCACACACTTGAAGAGGGCAAAGATCAATCAGAAAAGTTGCTGTTCCCTGTAGGTTTCCCCATTCCCCCTTTAGGTGCCCTTATCCCTGTCTGTAACTTTTAAAATACTAACAAAGTGTCCAAGTAAGGTGTGCTACCATTTCTATACACCTAGTTACAAACATATCTTTGGAAATGGTCCACCAATTAACAAGACTGATAAAACTTCAATCTATGTATCTCGCCACACTTTTCATGAAGGCACAGATTTGTCTAATTTTTCACTATCCCAGTTGTCCAGACCAGAGCTGATGCTTGAAAAACACTTCAAATTGAGGAGCAAACTGAATGACTCCTCCACCTTGGCATTAAATCTAACACTTGAACTGAGTCAATTCAAGACGCCTAACTCAACTCAATCCTATATAAACTTACCTCAACCCTGTATACGGTACCATCATCCTCCCGATGAACCCTAAAACTCAAGAGATGCCCACCTCCAACAATTTCACTCTTCAAACTATATCATGTTCAACAAGTACCTTCAACACATCTGGAAACCTTGTTACTTTATCCTTTACAGTTCCAAGGCCACAACCCTGACCCCAGGGGCAGTGTCTTTGATATCAACAGAATGTAAATCAAACCATTACTATCTGCTTTCAAATTCTAAAACTTGAAACGTTTTAAAAACCCAACTCTGGTGGAGCCTCTCTCACAGGGTTTTAAACTCCCTTGTGGAGTTGCTCCCAGTGAGCTGGACTCGAAACCTGGGGCTTTTCATTTGCATTTCTTCCAGAGAGTTCTTCCATTTGCATTTCTTCCAGAGAGTTCTTCGGAACATCCAGACCTGGCCTCTTCAAATATGTCAAAGGTCATTCTGAGAAAGACCTTTTTAAACCACAGCAATTTTTCCCAACCATTAGAGTTCCTTATTTTCTACAGAGCACTATTCTACCTGTTTCTTATCTATGTCTCTCCGTCTCAGCCAGAATTGAAGCTTAGCAGAGATTTAGGCAGATAGTGCCTTTAATACTAGCACCCACCTTTCTCAGCACTCAGGAGGCAGAGGTAGGCATATCTCTAAGTTCCAGGTCAGTCTAGTCTATAGAGTGAGTTCCAGGATAGCCAGGGTTGTTACACAGAGAAGCACTGTCTTGAAAACCAAAACCAAAACCAAAAAAAGGAAAGAAAGGAAGGAAAAGAAAAGAAAGCAGAGATTTCACATTCAATGCTCAATTGTGCATGATGAAAAACTAAAAGACACTAACAAATGAAATATCGATAAAATACAAAAAAAAAATTAAAGAAAGCAGGACCTGATGGCACTCATCTATAACCCGAGCACCTACTGAGGTAGGACTCCCAAGAATGTGAGATACACAGTGAGTACCAAACCAATTAGGATTATACAGCAAAACAATTAAAGAGTTGGGTGTGGGGCTGGTGAGATGGCTCAGTGGGTTAGAGCACCCGACTGCTCTTCCGAAGGTCCAGAGTTCAAATCCCAGCAACCACATGGTGGCTCACAACCATCCGTAACAAGATCTGACCCCCTCTTCTGGAGTGTCTGAAGACAGCTACAATGTACTTACATATAACAAATAAATAAATAAATCTTTAAAAAAAAAATAAATAAAAAAGAGTTGGGTGTGATGCTACATGTTTTAAATCCCAGTACTAGGGAGGCAGAGGCAGATGGATGTCTTGGAGTTTGAGGCCACCCTGGAGTACAAAATGAATCCCATTACAGCCAGGGTTGCATAATAAAGACCCTGTCTCAAATAACAAAACAAACAAGCACCCCCTCAAAACAAAAACAACAACAACAAAATCCACCAAACCTTCCCACAAGTCACAAATAGCATGGGAGGGGTAATAACTCTAAAAACTGTACACTACTGTTAATTTATTTGCAACTCTTTGGAAAGGGACTTTCCAAAACTGTATATGGGCAAAAGAACCAACGTTAAGCTACTTTGGTGTCTTGGAATGACACATGAGATAAGAGAAATAAAGTGATCTCCCATATTGTGTTATAAATGTGGGTTTGAAATAAGTTCTAGGGCAAGAATAGTTTCTATTGAAAAGTCAATAAGCAATAAGCACACACACACACACACACCTTTTTTTTTCAGAAGGTGATAAGTTGAACCCAGAGTTTCTTGCATGCTAGTCCAAGTGTAGCACTGAGCAACAACTGCAACTCAGTTATCTTCAAATTGAAACTTAGAGGCTACTGCCATCCTCCAATAATAGTAACCTAGGAGGACGAGGATAACTTATAATAACAAATGCAAATTCAAAAGATGTTCTACTTGCACGCACCACGTAATGGTGGGGAAGGGTTTAAGACTCTAGTATGTAAACAAGTGCTGGAGAGAATCTGAGGCTCTTATTTCACCAGCCCATAAGTGCCGAGGCAAGAGGTGTATGTAGCATGCACGTAGAATACTCCTCCCCATAGCTATCAATCTTCACTGTCTGCGGAATCAAAAGTGAAAATACTCGTGGCTAGGGTGTATGAGATTGATGCTACCCCATTCTACAGAGACTCTGGTCTCCGTGTGCGCACGTAAATGTAAGCAGGAGAGCACACTCTCACCTTCCCTCCTAAGGAGGAAAATGAGGCCGAGGGAGGGGCAGACGACAGTGGATCCGGGAGGCCCAGGATCTGGTCCAGGGGTTGCCTGACTTAAGGGTCAGCAGTCTGGGGAGCCGAGGTCACTCACAGGACACCATCTTGCCAGGCCTCCAGCTCTCAGCCCGCTCCCCTCCGCCAGGTCGCCCCATCCCCGCCACCATTCGCCGGGAAGGGAAGTTTCCCTGCACCCACAGCCCGGCTCCCCAGCTTTCAATGGGGTTACCTTCTGCAGAAGCAGGGCGAGGGCAGGGGCCCGGGGAGGGAGGCAACCCGCAGGCGTGAAGGACGAAGCCCCGGGCTCGGAGGGTGGGCGGCGGCGGCGGCTGTCAGCTCGCGTTCCCCGGCTCACAGCGCTGCCATTACTGTGCGCCGAGGCCGCCTCCCCGGCCGGCCACCGCCACCGCCCCAGGGCCACGGGGGGTGCCCGGAGCAAGGCGCCGCCACTTACCTGCTCCCGAGGGAGCCTAGTAAAACAATGCCGCTGCGGCCAGGCGCGAGGAGGTCAAGGGAGGAGGACGGGCAGGTAGCTGGCTCGGGGAGGCTGTCGTCCTCCGGAGCTCTGGGCTTTGCGGGACACACACCCTCGGCTCCGCTCTCTCAGCCTCTTGCACTCACACACCCGCAGGATGCAATGGTCCAGTCCAGGTTACGGCAAGCGCAGGGAGCCATCCTTCGAGAATCGCAAAGCCCTTGCAATCAATTGACAAAGTAATTGATCGTCCAGTATACTTGTCAATGAGGCAATCGCAGTTCCCTGAGCTCAAAGCGGTGCAGTACCCAAATTTGGAAAGTATTGTTATCCAAGTCATACTGGAGGGGGTGTCTCTCTGCTTTATTTGTATGTGAAGGCCTGGCTTTTACAGCCCAGGCTGTAATTGAACTAGCAATCTTCCTGCCTCAGCCTCCCCAGTAAACCACCATACCCGCCTCTTATTTTTACATTCAGACAAATTCAAAGACCTAAATATGTCTTGATATTTAAACTCCCCCTTTGAAAGGACGGTGTTGACAAAAGCAGGTGACAGTCATATATCACCTCTTCATACAGAAACACAGAAGAAAAGCAAGCAAGCAAACACACGCCTTTGTTATTTAATTACCTTTCCAAAAGAGAACAGGTCCGTTTTACCTCAAGGCTTCTTCCAATCGGTGATAATCCTCTAAAGTTCACTTAAAACCCTATCTTATACTCATGCCATGCCGGGTATGTTGCTTTCACCTTGTAATCGCAGTAGTTAGGAGACCCAGACTTTAGGATAGAAGTCCAGCCCCTCCTCCTCTGTGGTGAGACCCTGTCTCAAAATAAAATCCTATTTCCAGAAATCTACCAATCTCTCTTCTCTTGGCACTTGAATTTGTAGTTTGTTTTTTTGGTTTTTTTTTTTTTTCCTTGAGATAAGGTCTGACGTAGGTTGGCCTCAAACTCCCAATATAGAAGAAACTGCCCTTAATTCATGATCCTCTCCCACCTACTTCATGTGATGGGATTATAACTGTGGTAACACTCTGCTGGTTTCCCTCTCAGCCAGGCATTGTTAGTATGGTCCCTTGACCCCTGGAAATTTCTAAAGACATTTTTAGTGGTCCTTAGGTTAAAAAATCATTTTCATAGCAAGATGTGATGTTGCACCAGTAAAATCCCAGTATTTCTGAAGCTGAGACAAGCTTTAGACCAGCCTGATCTACATAGCCAGAATGATTAAAAACAAAAACAAATCATTTTAATAATATTACAAAATGTTTTGTCTTTTAAACTGGTTTTATATTTGAACTGATGGTACAAAGCAACAACTGTGCTGGCAACCTGGCAGGAGTCACTACAACCCTTAATTCCTCTCAGTACCTCGCTCTCTCAATCTCTCTCTCTCTCTCTCTCTCTCTGTCTCTCTCTCTCTCTCTCTCACACACACACACACACACACACACACACACACACACACACACACATCTCTCTCATGTTCACTTCCACACTGTCTTAGTTAGGGTTTTACTGCTGTGAACAGACACCATAACTAAGGCACCATAACTAAGGCAACAGTAAAGTAATTTTAAAAGAAAAAAAAATCTTTTGTTTTTTTAAGACAGGGTTTCTCTTGGCTGATCTGGAACTTACTCTGCACACCAGGCTGGCCTTCTGCACACCAGGTTGGCCTTAGAATTCAGAGATCTGCCTGCCTCTACCTCCACAGTGCTGGGATTAAAAACATGCACTGCCATCACCACCACCCAACAACATTTTAATTTAAGAGGAACTTAATTACCATATCAGTTCCAAAATCAAGGAGCCAGCAGGAGGAGCTGAGTGCATGGAGACTGGAAGTGTGCAGGATCTCCTTATGAAGCCACAGGAATGCACCCAGGGGCTCCCAACACTAAAGACATTATCCAATCACAATATCTCTAAAGGCCCTCACCTAGAAAAAAAGTCCTTAATCGGATTAAATCACCCAGGCTGGAGAAGTGGCTCAGTATTAACTGTGTTTGCTGTCTTGCAGAGGGGCCTGGGTTAGTTCCCAGCACCCACATGGCATCTGACAATTCCAATTCCTAGGGACCTTATGACATCTGACCTCCATAGGCACCAGGCTTGCAAGTGGGACACAGATATACATGTGGGCAAAACAGTAATATAACATGAAATAAATCCAAACGAATATCTACCTTTTAACTAATTCATATGACTTCAATATTAAACGCCTTGAGCTGAGGGTACAGGGCAAATAATTAAAATTCCAGGTTATGAGGGCAAGTCCAAAATAAACAAAAGCAGGCATGGTGGAACAGGCCTTTAATCCTTGAACTAGGGAAACTGAGACAAATGCAGACCTCTGTGAGTTCCAGACTAGCCAAGGCTGTAGAGTGAGACCCTCATGGCAGGAAATCTGGCACTCAAGGTTCATCCTTAGCTACATTGAGTTCTGAGTTAGTCTTGAGATGTTATGAGAAAGGGAGGGACACCCAGGAAGCAAAGGCACATAGATTCTCATGAGTTTAACTCCAGCCAAAACTAAACCATAATTTGTAAAAAAAAAAAAAAAAAAAAAAAAAACAAACAAACAAACAAACAAAAAAAAAACTAACAAAATCTAAGAATTCACGGAATTCACAGGCATAAATTCAAAACAAGTCAGTACTTAGAGTTTATAACTGTCACCCCAGCATTTGGAAGGTGCTGGTAGGAGGAGAGGATCTTTGTTTGCCTCTCCCCCCTCCCCAAGTGCTGGGATTCAAGAGCTTGTCCTTTTTCATGTTTTTAAAAGACTTATTTTTTTCTATTTTGTATCTTTTTTTTTTCTTTGAGGGGTTGGGTGTGTGTGTGTGTGTGTGTGTGTGTGTGTGTGTGTGTGTGTAACTGCTCTGGCTGTCCAGGCACTCACCTTTTAGACCAGCTGGTCTGTAATTCACAGGGGTTCACCTGCCCCTGCCCCTGCCCCTGCCTCTTAAGCCCTGAGATTAAAGGTGTGCACCACCATGCTGGCTCTGTTTTGTATTCTTTAAAGTCTTATTTTTATTTTATGTACACAGGTGTTTTGTATACACGCATGTAAGTGTACTGCATACTTGCCAAGGACCACAGCCCACGACTCTATTTTGCTGTCCTCCAGTATTTCCTTTCTTCCATTATCTCTGTACATTACTATGAGATCTAGCTAGTATACATCTAGTTCTAAAAGTAAGGTTTTAGCTCCACTTTACCTCCTTTTACTGGAGATGGAACCTAAGGTCTCTCTCATGCCAGGTGTTAGAAAAGAAGTACAAACACCCAAACAATATGATTAAACCCTGGCAAGGGTATTTCTCTTTGTGAAAAGGACTTGATGCAACCTAAACCAACCAGCAAGTACACAAAGGCAGGGTGTCCACTTAGCTTCTATTTTGACATGGGTGATAGCTATATGCATTCCACTAAAGGAAGCGTTATCTCATAATCTAATGTAATTAGTTCATTTATAATTGGAGAACAGGAAATGAAGGAAAAGGGGTAAGAGGTCAACTGCTCCAGAGTGTCCTTTCCAAGTAACTCTGGTCTAAATCTCTTTCAGGCATTTTTGCTGGTTTCTGCTTCTCCCGGGAGGCTGGTATGGTCTCAGAGAGTCTTTGCCACTTATCTCTGAGAATCTTCTTGGTAGCTCAGCTTTCTTTGTCTGAGGGGGACTCTCACAGTTGCCTGTATCTCCAGCTCCAGGAGATCCAACCTCTTTCAAGCTCTTTGGCTCCTGGGGGTACTGATGTACACCCAAAAAAGTACAGATGAGGTCAGGCCAGGCATGGTGGCACACAGCTTTAATCCCAGCACCCAGAAAGCAGAAAGAGGAGTATCTCTGTGAATTCCAAGCTAGCCTAATTGTTAGCATTTTGTCTAGGCTCTGCCCCACAGCTAACTGACAACCGCCAGGTGTGCCTGACTCACCATAAGAGGGGCTGCTTGCTCCTCTCCTTGCCTTCCTGCCTTCTGTGTGCTCAGTATGTTTGATTAACCTGCCTTTAAGGGAACAATGAAAAAACCAATTTTATTTACCTTGAATTTCCCATATAATTAGGTTTTACAACCTAAGGTAATGCATAGCTGTAATTTTAAAGTATGTACTTTTCCATGTCCCTGGATCCAGAGTAAAGTATGTGTATATGTATGTTATGATAATAAGTGCTGGCAACAGAAAATATAGGTTGAAAGAAACCTTATAAAATGAACATCTGCTGTAGATATTGGTGATGATATGCAGCTATTGTTTCACAGCATTTGTCTGTTGTCTGGGTCAGCTGGTATCATTGCAACCAATGACTTAATCCCTTGTGAACTCTGTCAAAGCTTTCTGTAAAATTGCTCAGGCTGACACAGGGACAGAGTCACAAGACAGTCTTTAGCCAGGCACAGATTCAGACTAATACAACAGACAGACAGGGGACATTAAGAAGACATAAGGAAGATAGAAATAGAGACTTCCAATCTAGGTGTGCTCTTGGTTAAATTACACCAAGTGTAAGTGCTTCTTAACTCATCTTCTTAGTGAGATGCCAATATATTATCAGTGACTGAGTTTCTCATTAATTTGTTCATAGTCATACACTCCCTAGAAGAAATCTTACTAGTGCCACTTTCTCAAACCAGTATAATTTCTAACTGCATATATATCCCTATGTCCACAGATAAGTCTAACTCTTGACCCTCACCGAAAAAGTTTCTTTTGCAGCAGATGGAGATCATTACAAAGATCTACAACTGATCAAAACACAGCGACCAGCAATTGGTACAATATCCCACCCTAACTAACTCATCTACAGTGAAATCCCTGAAGCTAAGACTCAGGAAATATTGCAATAGAAAAGCTGAAAAAAATTGCATGAGCTCGAGGACCAGGACATCTGCTGGGGCCTGGTGTCTTTTATACATGACAGGGAAGCTGTACCATGAAATCTTGACAATATAGCCACCTAAACAAGACCTGCATAATGACAAAATAGGTTAACATGTCACTATGGATGAAGGAAATCTCACAAGGTTGCAGCTCCAGATGAAGAGCTATAGGCACTCGATATTCTAAAGGACAATCTAAAGGAGAGTGAAACATTCCGCCTTATTGGGAAATGTGTCAATCTCAAGAAGTAAACAACTCAAAGGTTTCAGAAAGTTCCTGGAACTGACCAGATCCATTAGAGCTCTCCCTCCCTTTATTAATCAGTGTTCTCCTAAAGGGCCAGAATAAAATGTCTCTGTGTGTGAGATATAATATGTAGCTATAAATCTTGTTAGATTGGTTTACAGGATGTGGTCCAGGTAGTCCAATAACTACTTTCTCACACTAGAGAGGCTGGAAATACAGTAGTTGTTTAGTCCAAAAGGCTGCATGTCTCAGTAGTTGCAGTGTGGCACTGAAGGCCTGGAGAATTCCTGTAGAGCTGATGGTCTTTGGTCTATGTTGGAACCACTAAGAAGTTGATTCTAACAATGATTAAGGGATGCCACAACAATAGGAGAGATAGGCCTGCCAGTGAGGGCAAGCAGGCAAAAGCAAAGTTTCTTCCCCCATCTTCAAAGTCCTTTTATATGAGCTAAAGAAGGTGCCACCCAGACTTAGGGTAGATCTTCCACTGCAAATATTGTGATCACCGCAAGCCCTCATAGGGTTGGAGAGATGGCTCAGTAGTTAAGAGCAGTGACTACTCTTCCAGGGGTCCTGAGTTCAATTCCCAGCAACCACATGGTGGCTCACAGCCATCTGTAATGAGATCCAATGCCCTCTTCTGGTGTTTCTGAAGACAGCTACAGTATATATGTATACATAAAATAAATAAACGAATTAAAAAAAAAAACAAGCCCACACAAACCAGGTGGTGGTGGAATAAGCCTTGAATCCCAGGACTTTCTTTTTTTTTTCCATTTTTATTAGGTATTTAGCTCATTTATATTTCAAATGCTATACCAAAAGTCCCCCATACCCACCTACACCCCCAGGACTTTCAAAGCAGAGGCAGAAAGATCTCTCTGAGTTCAAGAGCAGTCTGGTCTTCAGAGTGAATTCCAGGACAGCCAGGGCTACACAAAGAAACTCTGTCTTGAAAAACTAAGGGGGTGGGGGTGTGTGGGGAGAAGAAAAAACCCTCATAGAATGCCCAGCAACTTGTTTTAGTTTCAGATGCAGTGAAGTTGACATCTAAGATTAGCTATCACAAGTCCCTGACACACAATCACATCTCCTTATGTCTTGCTTTATTTTCTAATGAAAACAGTAACCACATCAGTCCTCAGGTGTATACATAAGCAGAAAGGCTGCCAAGAGACTCTCAGACAGCCAAAATGCCTAAAAGAGTCAGCGAACAGCTGTATAGCCTGAAAGACTCAAACAATTCAAGTTGCTCAGTTCAGCCTTTGCCTAGAGGAGACTCAGACTGCCTGAAGAGATACTTTCCAGCCTGTTGAGCTGACTGCAAGTTGTGTAGTGAGCACCATGGTTTCAGCTTTCATGAGCTATCACCAATGTTGAGATGGGCTTTGTTAATATAGTGGTATTTCCCAGGGAGCTGAAGGGGACTGAAGCCCCATAGGAGGAACATCAATATGAACTAACCAGTATCCCCAGAGCTCCTTGGAACTATACCACCAATCAAAGAAAACACATGGTGGAGCTTGTGGCTCTAGCTATATATGTAGCAGAGGATGGCCTAGTCGGTCATCAATGGGAGGAGAGGCCCTTGTTTCTGTGAAGGTTCTATGCCCCCGTATAAGGGAATGCCAGGACCAGGAATGGGAGTGGATGGGTTGGGGAGCAGGGGGAGGTGGGAGGGGACAGGGAATTTTCAGAGGGAAAATTAGGAAAGGAGATAACATTTGAAATGTAAATAAAGAAAATATCTAATAAAAAATATAGTGGTATTTGAGTCATTTCTGCTCCTGTAAGTAATCCCTCACCCATAATCTTGTAAATACCCTCAATTTAAACAAATTGGCTCACCAAGTTGGACTTTGGTAGTATCCTGACTTTGTTTTGTCATTGGTATTTTATCTGGGGTGAGTAAACATCTACTCACATCTTCCCAGGAATAGTATTGCACAATACACCCTTAGGTGGGTTCTGGGCATCAAACTCACATTGTGAGACTTTCACAGCAAGGGCTTTATCTGCTGAATCACCTTGAAGACCCTTTATAGCATCTTTTCTTTGTCCTTATAGCCTCTAAGATGATATCTAAATGAATATTTATCCATGTTCATTATAATTTACTCCCACCCCTTTTGAACCAGGATCACATGTAGCCCAAGCTGGCCTTAAACTTGATATATAGTCACAACCCCAGATCTAGTTTATACAGTGCTGCAGACTAAAACCAGGGCTTTGTGCATGCTTGGCAAGCAATCTATCAACTGAGCCATGTCTCCAACACAGATTCAGCATAAGTTTCAGGGGAGTGAGGACTTTGTGAAATTTGTATGCTTAGAAAAAAACGCTTGGGCTACAGATTAAAGTCAAGGGGTGACCACTTAAGGGATCACACACCTATGTGGGTGATCATTGGCAGCAGTTTGGACCAAGTTGTAGTGAAAGAGACAAGAAGAAATGAAGGACTTAGGAGATAATTAGATGGCTTTTATATTAGAATAGAGAGAAAAGGAAATATCAGGTTTACGCCGGGCGGTGGTGGCGCACGCCTTTAATCCCAGCACTTGGGAGGCGGAGACAGGTGGATTTCTGAGTTCGAGGCCAGCCTGGTCTACAAAGTGAGTTCCAGGACAGCCAAGACTATACAGAGAAACCCTGTCTCGAAAACCCAAAAAAAAAAAAAAAAAAAAAAAAAGAAATATCAGGTTTAAATCTTCATTTCCAGACTCATAAATGTGTTAGCTCTTGTTATGCCCCGATTCCTCGGGAAAATCAGAAGAGCTCAAGAATTGTGAGATCTGCTGCAATTTTCAAAAGAGTCTTTTTACTTCGAGTCCTGACTCAGATCACAAACCCTCTGGCTCAGGTGCTTTAACACTTATATACACTGCAGTTAGGAATTATTTGAATGCTTAGGGTGAAGGGGTGTGGAGGTGGGTTAGGTCATAACTCAGACACAATATCATTTGGTAGTGGAGCTTTGAGACAAGGCTGGGAGGGGGATTTTTTTTTCCTAGACAGGGTTTCTCTGTGTAGCCCTGGCTGTCTTGGAACTCACTCTGTAGACCAGGCTGGCCTTGAACTCAGAAATCTGCCTGCCTCTGCCTCCCAAATGTTGGGATTAAAGGCATGTGCCACCACTGCCTGGCTAGGAGGGGGATTAAAGAGTGTCTTTTGTGGGGCTATCAGGAACTAGTTTTATGGCCGGCCATAATTGTCTGTGACCTCTGATTACCTCTTTTCTATGATTTAAGCGTGGGACCCTAATCTCCTTTCTCCAAGGATAGGCACCAGCAGCATCTGGTTATCTAGGAGATCACATGTAGCTGAAGTTGAGGACTTTTTGTCATTTGTCTTACTCAGGCTGGAACTACCTGCTCCATGAGCCAGCCTTCTTGGAGCAGCTAGGGAGGTAGAATGAACCCCAAGTTTGCTGCAAGGGGGGAGGGGAAGGAGGACTTCTGAGGGGCAATATAGAGGCAAACCACAGAAGCAAGCCATATCGTGCTTGCTGTGGAAGAGGGCAACACGAAGACTTGCTAGGGGGAAAGGGGACTTCTGCAGGTGAGTGCAAAAGCAAGCTGTCTGTGCACCTCACTCTCTATAGCTATTCAACACACAATCCCTAAGCACAGTAATATAATAGAATCACTTGGGGGCTGGCAAGATTTTTTCCATTGATAGAGGAACCTGTTGCTAAACCTGATGACCTGAGCTTGCTCCTCAGGATCCATATAGTGAGAAGAGAAAAGCAAGTTGTTAGCTGACTTCCATATACTGTGGCATGCGCCTTACTCTCTCCTCACACAAATACACAGATAGATAAATGTGAAAAATTAAAAGAAAGAGAGATTAGAAAAACAATCAATAGATATTATCTCCAAGGGTCAAGTCATGGAGTGGCCTAATTGAACTTGTGTGCTTCCAGCCAAGATCTCAGAGCCCAGTCATCTTGTTCGGAGGAGGATCTGCTTCCAAATTCATTCACTGTGCTGCTGGCAGGAGACCTCCTTTCCTCAGCAAATGGTGGCAGAAAACAGCTCCATGTGGTCTACCTGGACTTCCCTATGGGTATTCCATAATTTGTTACATGTCACATAGTTATACATTGTTTATAAAATAAACATTTCTAATCAGGTAGAATATTTTGATCAGGTAGAATCTTACATGTATTCATTCACTGAGCTTGCTTTTTTTTTTTTTTCAGTACATGGGGGTTGATCTAGGACTTTAAGTGTACTAGGTAAATGCCCAACCATTGAACTACATTCTCAGATTGCTAATGTGCTCAAGGAGGACTTGAAATTTTTTTCCTTTTTTTTTTGAGTAGAATTTTTAAAAATTAGATATTTTCTTCATTTACAATTCAAATGCTATCCGGAAGGTCTCCTATACCCTCCACCCACCCTGCTCCCCTACCCACCCACTCCCACTTCTTGGCCCTGGTGTTCTCCTGTACTGGGGCATATGCATATAAAGTTTGCAAGACCAAGAGGCCTCTCTTCCCAATGATGGCTGATTAGGCCATCTTCTGCTACATATGGAGCAAGAGACTCAAGCTCTGGGGGAACTGGTTAGTTCATATTGTTCCACCTATAGGGTTGCAGATCCCTTCAGATCCTTGGGTACTTTCTCTAGCTCTTCCTTTGGGGGCCCTGTGTTCCATCCAATAGATGACTGTGAGCATCCACTTCTGTATTTGCCAAGCACTGGCGTAGCATCACAGGAGACAGCTATGTCAGGGTCCTTTCAGAAAAACCTTGCTGGCATATGCATTAGTTGTGAGGAGCGGGTGTGGCAGCAGTCCCAAGAAGGTGCCCGGGACTGCAGCTAAGTCTTATGACTTGCACCTGACTTCCTCATACACCTGAAAATAAGCCACAACCATCGTGAGAGCTGCACAGGTGCACCAGGATACTGGCAAATCCATTTTGGTGGAGACATGCCACTGCTGCCCTGATTAGCTGAAGCTGCGTGCCTGGTAAGGTGACGTGGCCTGCTGTGAGTGGATGAGGGCTGAGAGTATATAAGAGTGAGAGGCCCGGGTTAGAGAGAGAGAAAGATGAAGAGAGATAAAGTTGAAGAGAGAGAAAGATGAAGAGAGATAAAGTTGAAGCGAGAGAGATGAAGAGGGAAGTTTGCTGAATAAACTGCTGTTAGAAGGACTGGTGGTCGTGTCGTTCTTGCTGGTTGAGAGCGGACGTGACAATTAGTGTCTGTGTTTGGTGGCTAATTATGGGATGGATCGCTGGTTGGGGCAGTCTTTGGATGGTCCATCCTTTAGTCTCGGCTCCAAACTTTGTCTCTATAAATCCTTCCATGGGTATTTTGTTCCCTATTCTAAGGAGGAATGACGTATCCACGCATTGGTCTTCTTTTTTCTTGTTTTTCTTGTGTTTTACAAAGTGTATCTTGGGTAGTCTAAGTTTCTGGGCTAATATCCACCTAATCAGTGAGTGCATATCAAGTGAGTTTGAAAGATCCTGACAGAATTTAAAAGGACACAGAAGCCCTGAAATTGGCAAGATAGTTGTCAGTGTTAGCAGAACTAGCTTCACTGATTTAGAAAAATAGAGGTGCACAATGCTCTGGCCACTCCTCGAACCTGTGTGTCTGCCAATGTTCTGACCATGTGTGTGCCCATTGCTGCACCTTCATTAGACTCTTTCCTTGTACCCCTCCCATACCCATTTCTTGAAAATAGACATTGCTTAGATCTGGAAATCCCCTACTCTCCCCCTTCTCCTTTCCCCCCCTGAGGGCCTATAAAAACTGGGACCTCTTTCCCCTCGAGGTCGACTCCTCTACCCCTGCATGGGATATGAGTCGTCCCCAGAGCTCTGGCTTTCCCTGAATAAAGCCTCATGTGGTTTGCAACAAGCTCGGTCTATCGTGAGTTCTTGGGTGTCCGCTATTGTCCTGAGGCCTGAGCGAGGGGATCCTTTTGGAGTCTTTCAAGTTCTTTTGAGATTGGGTTACCTCACTCAGGATGATATCCTCCAGATCCATCCATTTGCCTAAGAATTTCATAAATTCATTCTTTTTAATAGCTGAGTAGTACTCCATTGTGTAAATGTATCACATTTTCTGTAGCCATTCCTCTGTTGAGGGACATCTGGGTACTTTTCAGCTTCTGGCTATTATAAATAAGGCTGCTATGAACATGGTGTTCTTATTACCAGTTGGAACATCTTCTGGGTATATGCCCAGAAGAGGTATTACTGGATCTTCCAGTAGTACTATGTCCAATTTTCTGAGGAACCACCAGACTGATTTCCAGAGTGGTTGTACAAGCTTGCAATCCCACCAGCAATGGAGGAGTGTTCCTCTTTCTCACATCCTGGCCAGCAACTGTTGTCACCTGAATTTTTGATCTTAGCCATTCTGACTGGTGTGAGGTGGAATCTCAGGGTTGTTTTGATTTGCATTTCCCTGATGATTAAGGCTGTTGAACATTTTTCAGGTGCTTCTCAGCCCTTCAGTATTCCTCAGTTGAGAATTCTTTGTTTAGCTCTGTACCCCATTTTTAATGGGGTTATTTGTATTTCTGGAGTCAAGCTTCTTGAGCTCTTTGTAAATATTGGATATTAGTCCCAAATCAGATTTAGGATTGGTTAAAAAAAAAAAAAAAAAAAAAAAAACTTTCCCACTCTGTTGGTTGACCCGTCCAGCAGGTCCAGTTATTCGAGGGTCTCAAGGGGACCTTCTCCTAAGAACCAAATGGGGGGAGAGAAAAGACGGACACCAAGTGCGAGGAACAACACAGAACCATTCTGAATAGCATCAAGGTGTCGCTGTATTAGCAAGGCTCAAGGCTTAAATGCACAAGCAAAAGAGGAAGCACTTCTCAGCAGGAGGGATGGGGCAGGGGAAAGTTTCTTTTGGCGACTACATGGGGAAGCAGGAACTTGGTGGTATCAGGGTACATCTTGTGGTCAGGACATCGGGCGCTGACTTAGGGCTGGAACAATCTGTGGTTGTTCTTGGAGCAGTGCATCGGTGGCCCGCTTTTGACCCCCTTTTCTTCTCGGGGGGAGAGGCCCAATTCAGAGATCAGGACAATTGTGTTGTCTTAATAGCTCCCAACATCTCCCTGGTTTTAACATTTTTATAAAGGCATATTGTATAATAAATTTGTAGCCACGTTTTAAACGACCACCTAAACGTCTGTTTGCTCACCGGGTGATTCTCTAAAACCACAAAGGACACAAGGACAAGTCATCTATGAGGCTTGAATTAACAGTTCCAGTCTGTTGGGTATAACCTGGGCTAGCCAAGGGATTTAGGAATGAAGCAAGCTCCGTGGGTAGAGGTAGAGGTCTGATCCCCAGTGTGCAATGTTAGGGGCCATGTACAGGATTGACTCTCAGGCCAACAGATTTTTACCCAGAGTAACCCTGACCTGCTCCCATGCCATTTTTTCCTGGGGGAAGGACCCTAGGGCACTCAACCTCATGCAATCAGACATGCCTCTTAGAGACTGTCTAACAGCTTCCAGACTAATCTCTGTACAGTGCTTTAGCCTTACAACTCTCACGGGCGACGGCTTCAAGTTCCAATTTTTTGATGTGTCTAGCCTGGGATGACTGTTTAGTTTCCAATGTGGCGAGAATGTATATTACCATGTCGGAAGCACAGACTACAGCAATCTATAAATGATTCGTGGCATGAGACTGATGGCCAAATTTAGGGGGAGGGGAATGATCTTACTTAAGCATTTTATGGAAATTGAGTATCTCTCCCCGAGACGAGGGTGATGAAGCAGTATCTACGTCTGACTCTTCTCCAGCAACCTGGTTATCACCAATGTCCAGCCGATGGTAATGAACTGAAACAGATGTGCTTGAAAGAGATGAATCAATTTGAGATTTAACAAACCGGGTCAATTTCTGAAATGCCCAAGGACCGAAGGAAATCAATAATAGGAGTCCCAATAGGGGCCCCAAAAGGGAGGGCAACAAGGTCAAAAGCCGGGGGGCAGGGGGTTGAAAACCAATTTTGGTACCATGACTCTTGTTATTCTCTCTCTCTTTTTCTTTTTCTAAACTGGCAGTAACCTTGGCAATGCTATCTTTAACTAATCCAGTTTTATCAACATATACCAGCATTCTTTCTTAAGTGCAGTGCATAAGCCTCCTTGTTGTAGAAAGAGCAAATCTAATCCCCTTCTATTTTGAAGGGCAACTTCTGAAAGGGAGACCAAGGAATCAGTAAGATCATCTAGGCCCCTTTTTATATTCTCTATATCTTGGCTAATAGCCTCATTGAGCAGATGGTAATTGCACGCATTCTGTTGAGACGACACAAGGGCTGCGATTCCGGTCCCGGTCTGGGTTCCAGCAGCACCCAGGCCAAGAAGGTCTGCAAGAGTCACCACCGAGATAGGCTCCCTTTTGTGGTGGGATGGCAAGGAGGCACCTCGATCCCAAAACTTCAGTAAGTCATCTGACTCGTGAATACTAAAATTTGGAAAAAGCTGAACCAAGACACAATAATCTCTATTATTTATAAAATCTTGTATAATAATGTACCATGTAAGGCCCGTGGAACATGCCAAAAAGGTATCATTTGGGGCAAGAAGATAAGAATACCTATTTTTATTTACTCTAAACTTATTATTGCAAATCTCTAGCAAGGGCCACAGCGGAAGCATGCCTGGGCCCAACACACAACTTCCTTTCCCAGAGAGTTCTGTCAAGGTAAGCTCAACTGACTCGAAGGGGAGCTGGTTGGCATCTGAAAGCAGGGTAAAATTTCCAAATAAGGCTATGCCCTCATAAAAGGGCGGGGAAGCAGAAAAGCACATCCAACAATCTTCAAATTCTGACACATTATCTCTTTGTGTCTTATCCAACAAGGCTAAAGCAGAAGCATTCAATATAGACCACAGTAAATCAGTGGAAGTGGGGAGCCCCCCGCAGGGAGAGTGGGCTGAAACAGGGTCATAGCATGCCCTGGGGCAGGAACAGTGGGGCGGGTACCTGGGAGTTGAGGATTGCTTGGGGATATAGGGTGGTGTAACTGGGGATTAGGCCCTATAGATGCTTTATGATTTTTTGGGATGGTTTTAAGAAGCTGAACCTTAAAGGTCAGGCCATTATCATAGTTATCTTGATACAATCTTAGGCCCCAGGTGAGAGGGCGAGAATTTTTCCAAGCCTCTAAGTTCTTCCCCATAGATTTACAGGAAGACCTTTAACCACAAAGGGTTGAACAGTTCCAGTATTGTTTTCTTTGTCTGACCATGTTAGCAGTTTGGAGCTTTGTAAAGTGCCCTGTGTTTGACCTATGCCTTTTAAATGAGTGGCAGGGGGCTGTAAGGGCCAGGCTGCAGGTCAATGTGTTGAGGAAATTACTGTCGAATCTGCCCCGGTATCCAGGAGCCCTTGAAACTGTTTGCCCTCTAGAAACAAAATCAGTATGGGCCATGAATCGGTTATTTTCTGTGCCCAGTAGACTTCCAAGGATCACTTCCAAGGATCCCGGGGAGGAAGGTCCTCGCTCCTCTTTCATATAAGGGAAATGGCCAAATAGTGGGAGTGGTAGGGCTTGGGCTATGCGCTCTCCAGCCCTAAGGGTAAGTGGTCCCTGCGTGGCGGTGACTAAGATTTTTATCTCCCCATGGTAGTCATTGTCAATCACTGTAGGAGTCACCCTTAGGCCTTGTAAAAGTCTGGACACTCTGCCAATGACAAGAAGAAACGTCTTTTGGGGAGGGGGCCCAAATTCACCTGTTTCGATGAGCACTGTTCCCTCCTCAGGAGTTATAATCCTGGTGGTGGAGGAGCACAGGTCCAATCCTGTACTCCCTGCCATAGCCCTGCACAATCTCCCGTGGGTGTCTGCAGTTGTCATCAGGGGAGACGGGCCCCATAGGGGGGCCCTCTGGCCGTTTCCCTGGACCGCAGGTAGTGGGTGGCCATTGATATCAGTCTTAGATTGGCAATCTCGTGCCCAATGTCGGCCTCTCTTGCACTTAGGGCAAAGACGGGGGGGGGGATTTTGTTGGGTAACAGGCATGGTTGAGACTAGAGTGCTCTGTTTTTGTGTAGAGCATCCTCTAGCAAAATGTCCAGGTTGGTTGCATCTATAGCAAGTTTTTTTCTCCTTTATTTAGTTGTAAGGCAGCCCCAACAGCCAGGTTGATAGACTTAGAAACTTGTTGGAAAAACACATCTACCTCATTACAAAGCTTGATCATACCATTTATATCTAAACTCTTGGTTTTACCTCTCAGGGCAGCCCTACATGCCGAATTGGCGTTTTCAAGAGCAAGTTGTCGGACTAACAGACCCTCACTTTCCTCAGTTCCCAAAATTCTCTCAGCTGCTTCCTGCAATCTGGCAACGAACTGCACATAGGACTCTTGGGGCCCTTGTATAATCTTGGTTAGGGGCATAGTTAGCACCCCTGCAGCAGGGACAGCGCGCCAAGCTCCCAGGGCCGCCTATGCCGCCTGGGCAAGGACACCAGGGGAGAGCCCTAATTGTTTTATGTCTGCAGCGAAATTGCCTTTACTGCAGATTTTATCAGCAGTCCAGGGGGCTGTCTTACTAATAGGATTCTTTCTATTATTTGCAGCCAAATTTTCTCCTCTGTCCACAAACTCTGACTTCCAAGTTAAATATTGGCCTCTAGTGAGGACAGATTGAACAACTTTATTCCATTCATTGGGCATCAAGTAGCCTTCTCCTGCTAAACCTTCTAATATAGAACTGTGAACGGGGCATTAACCCCATAATTTTTGACTGTTGAATGTCTCAGTTTTAGGGTTTTGTATACTGGTTGGCTGTTGGTGTCCAACCCTCCATCACGGACATGCCACCCTCATCAGAATCAGAGTTTGCTTGACCCTCCTCATCATCACTCTCTGGTTCCCTCTGATCTTTATCGGAGGAGCCAGTGGTGGTGGTGGGGCTCATGACCTGGAGCAGCCTGATGGGCTTGAGCTCGAGTGAGGACAGGAAAAGCCAATTTTTTATTCCCTTGTTTCTGAGAGGGACCGTTGCGGCCAGTTTGAGGATTTTTTGAGATGGGACCTTGAAGGTTCCCCATGAGGGCTCTTTGTAGACTCTGAGTCTCTAGACTGAGGTCTTGTAGCTCCTTTTGAAGCCCTAGAACATCTTTAAGATTGGTGATCTGAGTCTGAAGTTTTCTTTTAGTTTGAAGTAATCGCTGAATGGACGGAGGGGCCAGAGATACAGGCCGAGGATTAGGGGGGAAGGGGGGCAAATAAAGAAGGGCTCGATAGTAAGATAGGCACTGGGCCTGGGACCATAGTGGACTTGTTCATATTTAAAGACTTCCTCATCCAATTCTGCCTCCGAGGCAGGATCGAGGGGTTCATCTGACAACTCCTTATACAAAATGGGGTAAATCCTTTTTGGTCTAACAGGGAGTTGAGCAGTAGCCCCTTTTCTAGAATCTAATGTAATTTGGGGAGAAAGAGGGGAAGGCAGGGAGTCCTTAGGGACCGGGGCATCGATAATCGATGATAGCCAGCGACAGTCGAGACTGACAATTCGCCTGCGGCTTAGTTTCTCGAGACCGCAATTTGGGAGTTTTCTAAAAAATCTTCAGTAAGGGCTAGGAGGCGAGCGCCCTCTCTGCCCTCTTCTGCCTGTTTAAGGAGATCTCTGACGATTCCCTAATAGCTAAAAAAGGACTCAGGGACATCTCCTTGTTTTATTAAAGCATTGATATCTTTGCCTACTTTATTCCAAGTTAAAGGGTGTATTTCAGGACCATTCAATAGCAGCCATGGACATCTCTCGTCCACAAAATGAATAAAAATTTATTAAATCCTTTTTCTTAACTCTTATCCCTCTCTCCTAAAGAGACCCCTTCATCTCCTGAGTAAAAACTGTCTCTTTGGACAAGAACATTCCCCATGGTGAATGGGACAACAATTTTATGCCCAGGCTTACTTCTCGACGTCCGCGACACTCGGGCGAAGTGATGGGGAACTGTCTCACTGTCTGCGCGGTACCTCTTGAATCCGTTGTCCGGAGGGTGGTCATACCTCGTGCCCCACGTCTGGCGCCACTTGACCCGTCCAGCAGGTCCAGTTATTTGAGGGTCTTGAGGGAACCTTCTCCTAAGAACCAAAAGGGGGAAGAGAAAAGATGGACACCAAGTGAGAGGAATGACACAGAACCATTCTGAATAGCATCAAGGTGTCCCTGTATTAGCAAGGCTCAAGACTTAAACGCACAAGCAAAAGGGGAAGTACTTCTCAGCAGGAGGGATGGGGCAGCAGAAATTTTTCTTTTGGCGACTATATGGGGAAGCAGGAACTTGGTGGTATCAGGGTACATCTTGTGGTCAGGACATCGGGCGCTGACTTAGGGCTGGAACAATCTGTGGTTGTTCTTGGAGCAGTGCATTGGTGGCCCGCTTTTGACCCCCTTTTCTTCTCGGGGGAGAGGCCCAATTCAGATATCAGGACAATTGTCTTGTCTTAATAGCTCCCAACAGTTGGTGGCCTTTTTGTCTTATTGACAGTATCTTTTGCCCTACAGAAGCTTTGCAATTTTATGAGGTCCCATTTGTAGATTCTTGATCTTACAGTACAAGCCATTGCTGTTCTCTTCAGGAATTTTTCCCCTGTACCCATATTTTCGAGGCTTTCCCCCACTTTCTCCTCTGTAAATTTCAGTGTCTCTAGGTTTATGTGGAGTTCTTTGATCCACTTAGACTTGAGTTTTCTACAAGGAGATATGAATAGATAAATTCACATTCTTCTACATGATAACTGCCAGTTGTGCCAGCACCATTTGTTGAAAATACTTTCTTTTTTCCACTGGATGGTTTTAGCTTCCTTGTCAAAGATCAAGTGACCATATGTGTGTGGGTGCATTTCTCGATCATCAATTCTATTCCATTGATCTACTTGTCTGTCGTTGTACCAGTAACATGCAGTTTTTAATGACAATTGCTCTGTAGTCCAGCTTGAGGTCAGGCATGGTGATTCCACCAGAGCTTCTTTTATTGTTGAGAGTAGTTTTTGCTATACTAGGTTTTTTGTTATTCCAGAAGAATTTGCAAATTGGTCTTTCACTTCCTTAGAGTCACACTAAGGTATTTTATATTATTTGCAACTATTGTGAAGAGTGTTTGTTCCATAATTTCTTTCACAGGCTGTTCATCATTTGTGTAGAGAATGCCATTGATTTGTTTGAGTTAATTTTATATCCAATTACTGCACTGAAGCTGTTTACCAGGTTTAGGAGTTCTCTGGTGGAATTTTGGCGGTCACATATATACTATCATATCATCTGCAAATAGTGATATTTTGACTTCTTCTTTCCAATTTGTATCCCCTTGATCTCCTTTTGTTGTCTAATTGTTCTGACTAGGACTTCAAGTACTATATTGAATAGGTAGGGAGAAAGTGGGCAGCCTTGTCTAGTCCCTGATTTTAGTGGGATTGCTTCCAGTTTCTCTCCTTTTAGTTTGATGTTTGCTACTGGTTTGCTGTATATTGCTTTTATTATGTTTAAGTATGGGCCTTGAATTCCTGATCTTTCCATGACTTTTATCATGAATGGGTGTTGGATTTTGTCAAATGCTTTCTCAGCATCTAACGAGATGATCACGTGGTTTTTGTCTTTGAGTTTGTTTATATAGTGGATTACGTTGATGGATTTCCATATATTAAAGCATCCCTGCATCCCTGGGATGAAGCCTACTTGGTCATGATGGATGATCTTTTTGATGTGTTCTTGGATTCTGTTTGCAAAGATTTCATTGAGTATTTTTGCATCGATATTCATAAGGGAAACTGGTTTGAAGTTCTCTTTCTTTGTTGGATTGTTGTGTAGTTTAGGTATCAGAGTAATTGTGGCTTCATAGAATGAATTGGGCAGAGTACCTTCTGTTTCTATTTTGTGGAATAGTTTAAGGAGAATTGGAATTAGATCTTCTTTGAAGGTCTGATAGAACTCTGCCAGAACCCATCTGGTCCTGGCCTTCTTTTGGTTGGTAGACTGTTAATGACTGCTTCTATTTCTTTAGTGAATATGGGACTGTTTAGGTCATTAATCTGATCCTGATTTAACTTTGGTACCTGGTATCTGTCTAGGAAATTGTCCATTTCATCCAGGTTTTCCAGTTTTGTTGAGTATAGCCTTTTGTAGTAGGATCTGATGATATTTTGGATTTCCTTAGGTTCTGTTGTTATGTCTCCTTTTTCATTTCTGATTTTGTTAATTAGGATACTGTCCCTGTGCCCTCTAATTAGTCTGGCTAAGGGTTTATCTGTCTTGTTGATTTCCTGAAAGAACCAGCTCCGGGTTTAGTTGACTCTTTGAATAGTTCTTTTTGTTTCCACTTGGTTGATTTCAGCACTAAGTTTGATTATTTCCTGTCGTCTACTCCTCTTGGATGAATTTGCTTCCTTTTTTTTCTAGAGCTTCTAGGTGTGCTGTCAGGCTGCTAGTGTGCTCTAGGTTCTTTTTGGAGGCACTCAGGGCTATGAGTTTTCCTCTTAGGACTGCCTTCATTGTATCCCATAAATTTGGGTATGTTGTGGCTTCATTTTCATTAAACTCTAAAAAGTCTTTAATTTCTTTGTTTCATCCTTGACCAAGGAATCATTGAGTAGAGTGTTTTTCAGTTTCCACGTGAATGTTGGCTTTTTATTATTTATGCTGTTATTGAAGATCAGCCTTAGTCCATGGTGATCTGTTTGGATCCATGGAATAATTTTAATATTTTAGTGTCTGTTGAGGCCTGTTTTGTGATTATATGTTCAGTTTTGGAGGAGGTACCATGAGGTGCTGAGAGGAAGGTATATCCTTTTGTTTTAGGATAAAATTTTCTGTAGATATCTGTTAAATCCATTTGTTTCATAACTTCTGTTAGTTTCCATGTGTCTCTGTTTAGTTTCTCTTTCCAGGATCTGTCCATTGATGAGAGGGGGTTGTTGAAGTCTCCCACTATTATCTTGTGAGGTACAATGTGTGCTTTGAGCTTTACTAAAGTCTCTTTAGTGAATGTGGCTGCCCTTGCATTTGGAGCATAGATGTTCAGGATTGAGAGTTCATCCTGGTAAATTTTACCTTTGATGAGTATGAAGTACCCCTCCTTGTCTTTTTTGATTACTTTTGGTTGGAAGACAATTTTATTTGATATTAGAATTGCTACTTCAGCTTGTTTCTTCAGACCATTTGCTTGCAAAATTGTTTTCCAGCCTTTCACTCTGAGGTAGTGACTGGCTTTTTCCCTGAGACAGGTTTCCTGTAAGCAGCAAAATGTTGGGTCCTGTTTATGTAGCCAGTCTATTAGTCTATGTCTTTTTATTGGGGAATTGAGGCCATTGATATTAAGAGTTATTAAAAAAAAGTAATTGTTGCTTCCTGTTATTTTTGTTATTAAAGTTGGGATTCTGTTCTCGCAACTGTCTTCTTTTAGATTTGTTGAAGGATTACTTTCTTCCTTTTTCTAGGGTGTAGTTTCCATTCTTGTGTTGGTATTTCCCCTTTATTATCCTTTGAAAGGCTGGATTCGTAGAAAGATATTGTGTGAATTTTGTTTTGTCATGGAATACTTTGGTTTCTCTATCTATGGTAATTGAGAGTTTTGCTGGGTGTAGTAGCCTGGGCTGGCATTTGTGTTCTCTTAGGGTCTGTATAACATTTGTCCAGGATCTTCTGGCTTTCATAGTCTATGGTGAGAAGTCTGGTGTAAGTCTAATAGGTCTGCCTTTATATGTTACTTGACATTTTCCCCTTAGTGCTTTTAATATTCTATCTGTATTTAGTGCATTTGTTGTTCTGATTATCAGGTGTCGGGAGGAATTTCTTTTCTGGTCCACTCTATTTGGAGTTCTATAGGCTTCTTGCATGTTCGTGGGCATCTCTTTCTTTAGGTGTGGGAAGTTTTCTTCTATAATTTTGTTGAAGATATTTGCAGATTTAAGTTGAAAATCTTTATTCTCTTCTAACTCCTATTATCCATAGGTTTGGTCTTCTCGTTGTGTCTTGGATGTCCTGGATGTTTTGAGTTAGGATCTTTTTGCATTTTGCATTTTCTTTGATTGTTGTGTCCATGTTCTCTATGGAATCTTCTGAATCTGAGATTCTTTCTTCCATCTGTTGTAATTTGCTGCTGATGCTTGCATCTATGGTTCCTGATTTTTTTCCTAGGGTTTCTATCTCCAGAGTTGTTTCCCTTTGGGTTGTCTTTATTATTTCTACTTCCATTTTTAGATCTTGGATGGTTTTGTTCAATTCCATCACCTGTTTGGTTGTGTTTTCCTGTAATTCTTTAAGGGATTTTTGTGCTTCCTCTTTAAGACCTTCTACCATTTTAGCCGAGTTCTCCTGTATTTCTTTATGTTGGTTATCCTTCTTAAAATCCTCTACCAGCATCATGAAATGATTTTAAATCTGAATCTTGCTTTTCAGGTGTGTTGGGGTATCCAGGACTCTCTGAGGTGGGAGTGCTGGGTTCTGATCATAGTGAGTGGTCTTGGTTTCTGTTAGTAAGATTCTTACGTTTGCATTTCCCCATCTGGTAATCTCTGGTGTTAGTTGTTATAGCTGTCTCTGGCTGGAGCTTGTTCCTCCTGTGATTCTGTTAGCCTCTGACATCACTCCTGGGAGTCCAACTCTCTCCTGAGTCTTAATGGTCAGAGTATTCTCTGCAGCCCACCTCTCCTCTGAAGGGGAAGGAGTGCAGGTGTCTGGAGCTTAGATGTGCTTCCTGGATGAAGATGAAGGCCTGAACAGGGGCCTGTCCCAGAAGCTATGTTGCTTCTACAGTCTATGGCTCTCCTGCGCAGACTGGTCTCTGAGGGACCCTGGACACAAGATGCTCTCCCAACTGCTCCGGTGGCCAGAGCCTTCCCCTGTGGCCACCCCTCCTCTGTCAGGGAAGGAGGGTAGATGTCTGGAACTCATATCTGCTTCCTGGCTGAAGTCGAAGGCCCGAAACGGGGACTGTCCCAGAAGCTATGCTGCCCTCCAAGTCCGCTGGCTATCCTGCACAGACTGGTCTCTGGACTTGAACTTTTGATATTCATGTTCCAACCCCTGGAATAACTCGAATTACAGTTGTGGGCACCATGTCTGGCCTCTATTCTTTTCTTCACTAATTTGTTACATCATTACTACATATCTACAATAGGTTGTAGATATGCAATATTCTAGCTCTAATGTAGCATGCTATGTGAATGCTAGGCACAGCAGCACTCTGTATTCAACGAATTTACATTCCGGTAGGAAGAGTCAGATGATAATCAGGTAACTGAAAAATACCGTCTAATCCAGTGATGAATATTATAATGAAAAGTGATCATAGAAACAGATGACAGTGACTCTCCTACAGCAGAGAGGGTCAATGGAAATGCTTCTCTGGGAACATGACATGGAGATCAAGTGGGAAGAAGCTAGGCATGGGATGATCTTTAGAACAGCATATTCAGACCCAGACCCAGCAGGTGACAAACACCTGGAGAAAAGATAAGTTTGGTGAGGGCTGTGGAGGGGAAAGAAATTAGTGTTATCACAGAATACTGGGAAAAAGAAAAAGGACATGCAGAACAAAACTGGAAAGGTTAGTGTGGTAGTTTGAATATGCTTAGCTCAGGGAGTGGCACTATTAGGAGATGTGGCCTTGTTGGAGAAAGTGTGTCACTGTGGTCGTTGGCTTTGGAGGCACTCCTCCAGCTGCTTGAAAATAGTTTTCTCTTTTGAGTGACTTGAGATCAAGATTTAGGACTTTCAGCTCCTTTTCCAGCACTATGCCTGCCTGGATGCTGTCATGCTTCTTGCCATGATAATAATGTGTAGCCTCCCCCAGCCTTGAAGCAGGCCGATTCAGACTTTGCTGCCACCGAATATAAGATCACCTAGGGTGTAGCCTTCCGATTTAGATGACTATATTGTTATGCCAACTAATGCTGTTCTTCTCCGAAACTCTGCTACCTGCTGAGAGACCCTTGAGACTTTTGGCTGGCTCCAGGCACCAAGAATGGACTGGGGGGGTGGATGGGCCTTCCCCCTTATAAGCACAGTCTCTTAGTAAACTTTCGGGCTTTGATAAGAGAAAAATTTGTCTTGGCTTCATCATTCTTTTCTCACAGTCTAGTCTCTTTCAGCCCTAGGCTGCCTTCCAGAAATACCCGGTTCATGTAGGCCACGGGCCGGCTTACTCCTACTACAATAATGGACTGAACCTCTGCACCTGAAAGCCAGCCTCAATTAAATGTTGCCCTTTATAAGAGGTGCCTTGGTCATGCTGTCTCTTCTCAGCAATAAAACCCTAACTAAGACAGAAGGTGTCTCTGACTTCCATATACTGTGGCATATACTGACTTCCATATGCTGTGACCTTTGAGGATTTTTTTGCCATAGACTATGACTTGCTTTGGTCTACAGACAACTTTTAAACTCCAGTGAACAGGTGTGATAGCTAATTTTAATTGCCAACCTGCCCCAATCATGGATAACTAGAATGAAGGGTTTTGAGGCATAGTGAAAGGTAACAAAGATCATCCTGTAGAAGGGGCTCCATAAGGAAGGCAAGCTGAGAGCTGCTTTCTGTGATCCCAGAGTCCCCAGTTCAGTGGCTGCCAGATCTCAACAGGGTTTGGGTACAGTGGGCAAGCGCTAACAAACAAGGTAAAAGAAACCCCCCCAAAAAAGAAATTGCAAGCCCCAGCTTCGACTAAATAGCCCTGGTCACCAAGACCCAGCAGAATACTGGAAGGCCACATTGTTGGCTGTCTTAGGAGGACTTGATTAGAATCAGGGTTTCTAAGGATCGGCTCACACTGTTTCACTGGTGCTATGCATTAGTAGGCCTCAGTCCCAGCATTCCTCAGACCCCTTTGGTGTTGAGTGCACAGTATAGATGGAGGATGGGAAGTGGTAATCAATGATCTTCTGTAGGGTTCCCTGTGAAGCCCACTGACCATTAGCCTCATCAGGAACTGGCTGTCTCAAGTGATGTCAATGTTTAGAGACTGACACTTGCTCAAAATTCTTGATTGACCCTAAGCTCAGAGACTCCTCCTCCACAGTTACTTGAGACATAGTCCTGAGCTCAAGAAGGTGCTGCTTAGCTGGTGCAGTGTATCTGCCCCCTAGACTATAGGCCCCTGGCCAGGAGGGTGGCAGACTGACTGTCAGTGTCATGATAGAAAGGGGCTCCCATCAAGTGGACAACTCTTTGTGAGTCATGGCCTCTGACCTCAATACAGGTAGGCACCTTCTTACTCCAACTTATGTTCACACTGACAACTTCCTCAGTGAAGATCTAGTTGCTGAACTTGGGTCTTCAGGATCATCTCTCCTGGCATACCTATCCAAAGCCACTGCTTTGATGAACTACTATAGTTGCTTGGTGAGGAAAATGTAAAATTTAACAGAGAGAGAGATAAAACCATGGGCACAGATTGCCTCTTAGGACATGAGTCCATAATAGATGGAGCTAAAGTGTCACTAGTATTCACCAGTGTAATTTCCTGTGTATTCCCTGGGAGATTCTCTTTTTATTGTACTAAAAATTTTTAAATGAAGTTTGGTGGTGGTGGCACAGCTTTTAATTCCAGAAGCCAGAGTTAGGCAGACCTCTGAGTTTGATGTCCACAGAGTGAATTCCAGGACAGGGTTACACAGAGAAACCTTGACTACAAACACAAACAAAAATTTGTTTTAAATAGTTCTGGCATCCGACTTAATTCCAGCACTCAGAAGGCAGAAGCAGGCAGATCTCTGTAAGTTCAAGGCCAGCCTGGTCTACAGAGTGAGTTCCAAGACAGCCAGAGCTACATAGGGAAAGGAGACTGTCTCAAAAAAAAAACAAAAAACAAAAAACAAAAAACAAAAACCAAAAAACAAAAAACAAATAATAACAAACAAAAAACCAATTGTATTATTATGTTTTTTTTAAAAGATGTATTTATGTTAGCATGTGCATGAATGTGCAGATACCCAGGAAGGTAGAGGGTGCCAGGTTGTCCCAAGCTAAGTTAGAGCTCCTTCAAGGGGATTCTAGAAATCAAATTCAGGTCCTCCTCAAAAGTAGCAAGTGCTCTTTTTTAACTTCTGAGCAATCTTTACAGTCCAGATGAGTATGTGTGTGTGAGAGAGGGGAGGAGCTGTCATTAACTTAGAAGACAACTTTGTTTCCTCATCCTCTCTTATGTGTTAGTTTCTTCCCCCCACCCCCCTCTCGTTTTTTTGATACAGGGTTTCTCTGTGTAGCCCTGGCTGTCCTGGAACTCACTCTGTAGACCAGGCTGGCCTCAAACTCAGAAATCCGCTTGCCTCTGCCTCCCAAGTTCTTCATCCCTCTTTTATGTGGGTTCTAGGATCAGACTCTGTACAGCAAGTGCCCTTCCTCACTGAGACATGCCATAGACACTATTAAATTTGTTTATGAATTAATTAATTGGTAAAACTCAGGTTTGGTGGCAGGAGCCATCTCAGTCGCCCCCCACCCAATATTGTATGCAATTTTAAAAACACACTTGTTCCTTTGCCTGGGGCCACACTCTTGGCTTAGTTCCAAGATCACACTCCCACCAGCCCAAGTTACCTCCTTTCCTGGCCTGAGCTCTGACCTTTCATCGTTTAGCTCTAAGATCTGCTGCCTCACTTCCATTTTGCCGGTTCCTTCTGGCTAGCTTTGCCAAGCTGCCAACAACTGCCCCAGCTGCTCTCTTTCTCCTCTTGCCCACCTTAGCTCTGCAGATGGAAAACACTAGACAGTTTTACTATTTTAAAACAAGCCAGATAGCACAATTGTTGGGCCCTTATCAGCTAACCCGTTTCAACCAACCACTGGTGTTGGAGGCCGACGTTTCCAGATGTTCAAGATCTTACATGGTTGTACATGCCTCCTGTTCCAAAACGTGGCCTAAAAGCCCTCCTCTTTCCCTTCCATCTCTTCTCCTCCTTTTGAGACCTGGAAATTACACCTTTTGCCCTTCACCCAGCAATTGGTTTCCACCTTCTTTATTGACACAATCAAGAATTAATTAGGGAATCAGATTTTAGTATCCACTTCTGCCCCTATATGTCAATCCCACTCTGATTTAATTTGTGAGACTTAATCTCAGTAAGCTGCCCTGGACCCGGAATTCAGAGATCTGCCTGTCTGCTTTCCACGTATTGGTATTAAAGGCTCTGGAAGAATCTGGCTCAGGACACTCTTTCAGTGACTACAAGGCCTTGCTCCATACTACAGGATGGCTTAGATTTCACTGTATATTCATAATGATCTCAAACTTGTGGAAATTATCCTGCCTACATCTCTTGAGTCCTGGGATTCCAGATATAAGCTGCATGCCTGGCTCCATGGAATTCTGATCCTCAGGAGGCTTGCATATTGAATTTCTGGTTCTTGACTCAGCTTGGACTATCACTTTAACTTTCCAACAACTGTGTAGCCTGATTTCTGAGGACCTCTGACTCCCAAGGATGCCCTGAGATCCTCTGAGCTCCTTCTCATTTCATCTCCAGGCCTAGAGGTCTGACTCAGCCTTCCTCTGGGGTTGTCTTGCCTGCACTTACACTCTGCTTCAGGTCACATACATACTGTTCTGTGACATATGTGAATTTCACACCACTCCAAGATGGGTAATCTGTTCAGACTGCTCTACCAATAGCCTCAGCTAGCTGTCCTATTGCTCTCTTGGGGTTATTTCATTAGATGCAGTAATATCTTCCATATTCTACATCACTTCTCCATTGGTGTTTCTGTTTGAATTCTCCAGCATTCTACTTTCTTTTTCTGAAGCTTGTTAATTAAGCTTATTTTATATTCATAGGAAATCTAGACTATGAGTTTGATTTCTTTTGTTAAGAGTGGTTTTTTAGGGGCTAGCGAGATGGTTTAATGGTTAAGTGCACTGGTTGCTCTTCCAGAGGACCAATGATCAATTCCCAGCGTCCACATGGCAACTCACAATGGTCTGTAATTACAGTATTGGGGAATCTGACACACATACATAGATGCAGGCAAGACACCAATGCACATAAAATAAAAATAAATCATTAAAAGAATAGTAGTTCAGCCGGGTGTGGTGGCGCACACCTTTAATCCCAGCACTCGGGAGGCAGAGGCAGGCAGATTTCTGAGTTTGAGGCCAGTCTAGTCTACAAAGTGAGTTCCAGGACAGCCAGAGCTGTACAGAGAAACCCTGTCTGGAAAAAGCAAAAGCAAAAGCAAAAGCAAAAGCAAAAGCAAAAGCAAAAGCAAAAGCAAAAGCAAAAGCAAAAGCAAAAGCAAAAGCAAAAGCAAAAGCAAAAGCAAAAGCAAAAGCAAAAGCAAAAGCAAAAGCAAAAGCAAAAGCAAAAGCAAAAGCAAAAGCAAAAGCAAAACCAAAAGCAAAACCAAAAGCAAAACCAAAACTAAAACCAAAAAAAAAAAAAAAAAAAAAAAAGAGTAGTTCCATATGTTGTTTTATTCATTATCTAATTTCCCAAATGTTTTGTAAACTTTCTCCCATCCATATACTTACTCCTCGGAACCATCCTCTGCCTTGAGCAGAATGTCTACAGGTGATGGACTGGGCTTCCCCAATACAGTTTAGAGTGTTCAGAGAAGGTACATTTTCATTATAGGTGCTTCTAAGATGGTAATATGGCTCAAGGAGCCCCTGATTTTTCCTCTTCATTCGTCATTGTCCTCTAACGTGTCCCTAACACTATACTTCAGCCACTGCTATTGATGAATCAGAAATAAGGAAAGGGGTCCAAGTCGGCCAATCTGAACTCAGTGTTGTCTGATATTTCTGAGAATCTTTATTGCATTCATATTTACTGCAGCACAATCCAGAATAGCCTAGATATGGAACCAGCCCAGGTGTTCATTAGCAGCTGAATGGATAAGAAAATATGTTGAAGATATACACAGTGGGGGTTTTTACACATCTGTGAAGAACAAAATGATGTAATGTATACTGTGCCTCTAGGTTTTTTTGTTTTGTTTTGTTTTTGTCAACTTGACATAAACTAAAGTCATCTGATAGGGAACCTCAATTGAGAAAATGCCTTCATATGATTGAGCCTGTAGGGCATTTTTAGAATTAGTGATTAATGGGGAGAGCCCAGGCCATCGTGGGTGGTGCCACTCCAGGACTGGTGGTTGTGGGTGCTGCAGGAGAGCAGCCTCAGCAGCCCATAAAGCCAAATAAACACGTTCTTCCCCAAGTTGCTTTTTGTCATGGTGTTTCAATAAGAAATAGTAACCCTAAGACATGCAGGAAAATGAATGGAAGTGGAGATGAACTTGTTAAATAAAACTAGCCAGACTCAAATTAACAAATACATATTTTTATTCCTGTTGTTTGACTTTTCCTGAACAAAAGCTTATTCATCTTAGACAAGGCATGAATAACAAATCAAATGGAGTTTATTGGGGTTACTTAAAGGAAGCTATATCACTGAAAAGCCCACACCAGTATGGGTGATAATTCACTAAAATTTATATCCCTAGAATTCTTTGTCCAACTTGCAGGCTGGTTCTATGGAGGATCCTCTCTTCTGACAATTGTTTATTGCTTATATGACCTTGAGAGCCTTGTAACTTTCTGAGCTTTTGAGTCACATAATTTTGTGTAGTCTCCCCTCCCCTAGCCTGAAACCTGCTTGCTCAGGGGTGGAGCTTCCTGCTCATTCGTTCTGCCACGCCCACTGCTGGAACCTTCGGAGCCACACACGTGCACCTTTCTACTGGACCAGAGATTATTCGGCGGGAATCGGGTCCCCTCCCCCTTCCTTCATAACTAGTGTCGCAACAATAAAATTTGAGCCTTGATCAGAGTAACTGTCTTGGCTACATTCTTTTCTCTCGCCACCTAGCCCCTCTTCTCTTCCAGGTTTCCAAAATGCCTTTCTAGGCTAGAACCCAGGTTGTGGTCTGCTGGCCGGACACAACAATTTTGTAAGCTTCTCAACTTAAGAGCCTTTCTCTAGACTCTAGGAAAGAATGTTTCCATTAGGAGGACAGAGCTACAGGACACTTCTGGCCATCTTATATTCTTTCTGACTCCTCTTCCACAGTGTTCCTGAGCCCTGGAGGGAGTAATACAAATAGGTGACTCTTTCATTTCATGTGGCTAAGCATAGGGCCCTATATTACAGCAACAGTCACTTATTTACCAACTTGGGCAGTAGTAAACCCCTGCAGTATCTGCTATTCACTGCAAAAAGAATTTTCCTTCCATGAATGAAGTTGACAGCAGCAATATTTAAAGCTACTAACACAAATAGTTAGAAAGCAAGTTGATAGGCACATCACATTCATTTAGCAAAACAATAACAGTTGCTTTACCACTGGTACCAATGAATTCCCTGCCTTTGCTTAACTTCAGTACCAGGTAAGAGTTCCCATCTAGAATAAGCTTGAAATCCAACAGGAAAACAGTTTGTTACACCCATAACAGTTGTACCAATATTGGACCAGTGGGTACATCTTGCCTAGTATAATGTAGCATACACAGTCACAACTGAACAGGACTATTGACATTTCCCCTGTAGCAGTTTACCTAGCACTTTCAGGCAAGACAAAAGCTAGCAGTGGGGTGGGAGGTGGGGGTGGGAGGAGGGAGGTGGAGGATGATTTCAGCTTAGTCCCAGTCTGATTTCTCCCTGTTCTGTAGCCAAAGCTTATGACGTCTTCAGCAATTGGTTCTTAACATCTTGTTCTGACATGCAAGGAACAGGAATATCAATGGTTTAATGGTCTGTTGACCTCAAGGGTCTTCCAGTCCAACAACTCTGGTACTTGTATTTTCACCAAAGATCTTTATGGAAACTGGGTGTGCTTTTTTTTTCTTAAAAAAAAAAACTGTAATTTTTTTAAAGTGTAAGGTATTCAAAAACTACTATTATACACTTTAAACAATCTTTAATATTTATTAATTTGTTTGTGTATGTGTATTACATGTGTTTATGTTATAGCACATTTATGGAAGGCAGAAGACAACTTGCAGAAGTTAGTTCTCTTATTTGTCATGTGGATGCTGGGGATTGAACTCATGTCTTCAGGCTTTGCAGCAAGTATCATTACCTGCTTCTTAAACCAATTCACACTTTACTCCTGATGTCTGTCTATTTGTTTGTTTGTTTGTTTGAGACAGTACCTCATAAATCCCAGCCTGGCCTCAAAATCATTATACAGATCTGATTGGCCTTGAATTCCTAATTCTCCCCTTTCCACCTCCCAGGTACTGGAATTACTAGTGGATATCAGAGATGACCTTCTTACTGTGATGGGACAGTGACCAGGGCAACACTTATAAAATAAAGCATTTAAGCATTCAATTAGGGCTTGCTTACAGCTTCAAAAGTTTAGTTATTATCATCATGGTAGGAAGCATGGCAACATGCAGGCAGACATGATGCTAGAGAAGGGCCATCAGAGAGAGAGAGAGAGAGAGAGAGAGAGAGAGAGAGAGAGAGAGAGAGAGAGAGAGATTGGCTCTGGCTGGCTTGGGGCTTTTGAAACCTCAAAGTCCATTCTCAGTGATGTACTTCCTACAACAAGGCCACCTCTTAATACTTCTAATCCTTTAAAAGAGTTCCTTCCTGGTGACTAAGCATTCAAATATATGGTGGTCTACTTCAAATCACCATACCCATAGTGTAGCCTCTCCCAGCCTGAAGTGGGCTGATGCAAACCTTGCTGCCACTGAGAATGAGACCACCTGGAGTGGAGCCTTCCGACCTAGATGGCTCTATTGTTCTGTCACCTGCCGCTGCTCTCCTCCAAGACACATCCTATCCTGCATGTCACCTACAGGCTGGCTGCAGACACCAAGAATGGACTGGCGCGGGGATGGGCCTTCCCCCTTTATAAGCACAGTCTCTTAGTAAACTCGTGGGCCTTGAACAGAAATGTGTCTTGGTATCCATTAATTTCTCTTGCAGTCTAAGTCTCTTTCAGCCCCAGCCTGCCTCCCAGGTGTACCCAGTTCGTGTAGGCTGCGGGCTGGCATCCAACAGATTGTCATCTAAACTAGGGACATGGGAATGGCGGGGAAACACGGAGGGAATCGCTGTCTTGTGTGGAGCTCCACAAGAAGGAAAGAATCAGAGGATCTTATCGGGCATGGTGAGCAACAGGTATTTATGCTAGCGCTGGTTTTAAATTTCATTTTTTAAAGTGTTGCTGAGGGTGTGATAGGATAGAGGCTAAGTTTGGAACAGTGCTGACCTGGCGCTGGGTCCACTTAGGTTTGACAGTGAAATATGTGTGAGACTAGAAACTTTGAATCAGGTGGTTGTCCGCAGCTTTCAAAAGCTTTGAGAAGAATAGGGTTTAAAATACTAAAACAGGTGGTTGTCTGCAGTCAAGAACTGCATCAGGATAGAGGAATAGGGTTTAAAATAATAAAATAAAATAAAGTAAAATAAAATAAAATAGAGAAAAATGGATTTTGAAATTCTCCCAGAGACAGAGAGAAATTGGGGGACGCCCTGTGTTATTCTCTCTGGCCCCTACAGCAGAAGTTCTCTGCCCTCTTTGTGTTGTCTACTGTCTGGTGCACCAATCCATTTATGTGTCAATCCATGTGTGTTTTGTTTTGTTGTCTGAATGACTGAATGTTCTGTGTTTCATGTTGGAAAATAAAAAATGGCTAAGACTTTATCTGCTGGTTCAGCAAAGTGTGAGTGGCTCACACTTTAGCCAAGAATCAGGCACAGCAGGGGAGCCACTGCTGAAAAAATTGCTTTCAAAGAAAAGTCAGCAGCTTCTTTGTTTTAAGTCAAAAAAGCTGATAGTTGGGTTTTTTTCCTGGAAAATTCTCTGCAATCATGATTATTGTATTTAACAAGTGACAAAGTGCTTTTTATCTTATAATTATAGCTATAAAAAGTAAAATTCTTTGATTGGTCTAAATTTATAAGACTTGTGTCGCCGCTGCATTTGGTTTTTTCCTGGTCTTAAAGGTGTAACATTGGTAGCAAAACAGCTTTAAATTGGTAACTCCGGTTTGGAGTCTTTCAAACACGTGGCATACAGCAGGCCAAAAAACTAGGCCTCTAAGGATACTTCTACTTGAGATAATATTTAATGTGATTCTTATCCTAAAAGGTAGACTTGAAGATAAGATTTAAAACAATGTCTCTTTAATGAAGCATTAAAATTTGCACTGTCATGCATTCAAAGGTATAAATTGGCAGCCAAACTTTGTAACATGATAGTAATGTTTTTAATATTGATTTTAAAGATGATAAATTGTTTTAAAATTGGGTTTTGCTTTCCCAAGGTTGTAGATAATATCCTAACGTTGCAAAAGAAACTTGAAAATTATGGTTAAAACTGCCAGTGTTCCATTGACTGCAGCTTGAAGTTTGATCGCAAATTTAAGATTTTCTACTCACCCATATATTGTTAATTAAGATTATTACAAGAGTAATCATTTTATGAGAGCACTAATACAGCTCTTTGTGGCTATACAGCCATACAAAGATCAGAGCAGCCTCAGAGAGGCTTGTGTGACTTTCTTTTGTTTTGCAAATGGAGTGCCTAAGGAAGTTCTTGAAACTTGCCTCTCCTTGCCTCCAGGGGAATTTTCTTTTAGCTAAAAGAACACTGTTTCAGATCTATCCAGGTGTTGTTCTAAATAAAGTTCAAATTCAGAATTTATAAAAGGTCAATCAGGCTGTAGAACTTATAAAGGCATTACAATCTGGCTTGCCTACTTCATGTAAAGTTATTATAGGTGTAAAGGTTCATTTTTTCCTCTGCATTCTGATAATTGTAAAGTGTTTGCTTCTAGTGAACTGGTAATCACTGGAAAATTTTGCCTCTAGGTATGGCTAATATAGCTTTACATTATGTAAGAAAAATTTTTATTCTCTCTGCTTCTATACAAGAAGCTAAGAGTTTGAATCTTTTAGTGTATATTGTTTCCTAAGTGGAAAGTACTTTATTAGCTAATGCCTCTCAAGGGAAGTTTACTTCAAATCTTTGCTCACACAATGAGCTTTAAAGTTCTGGGGAGTAGTTGTTGCTCCATAAGATTCAGAGGCAATATCTTTTTAATATTTAGGGTTTTAGTTATACTATGAAGTTGTGGTACAGGAAATCTAAGAATGAAAAATTGATTTGCTTCTAAATTTTATTTTCAAAAGCTTCCAGGAGATGTTAATTGGCTAAGGCCTCACCTTAAGGTCTTACAGTGTCTTAAACCTTTGTCGGATGTTATCTTGAGAGACAGAAATTAACTGGTAAAGAACAAAAGGCTTTGCAGGAAATAAAGAAAACTTTTATAATTGCTATCAATTATAATCAATGGTAATTAAATATTAGCTCCTTATTTTAGTTATGGTTATTGAATGTGCCCACAGCAATTCTTTGGCAAGAGAAAACATTAATGTAAAATCATCTTTCTTTGCCTCAAAGCAAAGTTTTAACATCTTATTAAGGCTGCTGTAGTGCTAATAAAGAATTGTAAGATAAATTCATATATTTTAGAAAAAACTATAACAAAAATTGTATCTTATAAACCTGACAAAGTGTCTGTTCCTTGTTCCAAACAGCAATTAATTTGGTTATTGCAGAATATTGATATTTGGCCTATTGCTTACCATCATTTTAAATAAAATTGATAATCGTTATCCTAAAGATGAGTTAAAAATTGTTTTTATGCATGCTTTTATACCTTCTATAAATAAATTCATGCATGCATCCCATTTACTGTGTTTAAAAACAGCCCTTCTATGGGAGAAAAGTATATGTGAATTGGATCACACGCTTATTCTTTTGAGTTTCCTCCTTCTTCAGCACAGATAATTAAATTGTGTGCTGTAGATGGTGTTTTAAAATGTTGACTAGTCAAGCTTTAATTTGTATATTAATAGTCAATATTATATCTCAGAGCTTACAATTGCTTAAAATTGTTCATCCCTCAGATAGTATAAATTCTCAAATTTGCAATGGTTTATGCATATACAACTCACAAAAAAAAAACGCTGTTCTTTTTAGAAGACTGTTTTTGGACATTTAAGAATTTGTCTTAGACCCCTTAAGGCTAGATTTATATCTCAGGCAGATTACAGGCCTTACATAAGAATAATCTCGTTCTTTATATAATCAAAACAGTAATGGCTTGAGATAATATTTTGGTATTTTTAGAGAATGTGCATGTCAAATTGAAAAAAAATGTTCTTGGTGTCCTCAGATTCTACCTGTTTCCACATTATGGAATTAATTCTTGAGGACTTATACTTAATCAATTGCTGCAAATGAATTCTCTTATTTCTGATTAATACATAAATAAATAAATTATGCACATGTGACTGTTAATAACTTTTCAAGCCTTCTAGCTACAACCACTCTTCAAGAGAAACAACTGAAAGTATAATTAGTCACTGCCCATGTTATATTAAAACTGACTATTACAGTCAAATATTTGATATGTTTTGTCAACAATTTTATAATTCTCAAAGACAAGGTATTAAACTATAGCTTCTTAAAGAACAAAGAAGGGGAGGAATTATGTCCCCATGCACATTACTTAACTCATATTTTTATTTTAAGAATTTTGAAATTTGGATGTCAAAGGACTTAGTAAATGCCTTATAGTATCTTAAAACTAGACATAAACATGTCTAGGTGAGATGAAAAGCATCTACTTATTGGCATATGGCTTGATCCTGAACAGCTACCCTATTGGGGAAAGAGGAAAGCTTAGGTTCTCTCCACAGAATGCTGCAGAAGCATGACAACTGTCAGAATGATTAGTGTGACAAGCTGAAATGTGAGTTCATTGAGTGCCCTGACTGTGGTGACAAGAAAGCTGAATTGGTTATATGTTTCTGACCCACCTTTGCTTGCCTTAGTTCCAGATTGGACAAGCTAAGATGCCTTGCTTCAAACTTTTTAACCTTATGGGACAAAGAACATTAGAGACCGTGGAATCTGACTTAGAAAGATTAGTCATAAGAAAGAGTTATAATGATTCTTCTCTTTCCTTCAATGTGACCAGTTATTCTAACTCAGTCTTGGACTGGTCTAGTAATATTTCCAATATTAGAGATTCCCATTGAAGATAGTTAAAAATCTTAATTACCTAGCAAAGTTAATTTGGAGCACAGCCTTCACTTTCAGAGAATCTCCGGGTTTTCTGCAAATTCTCAAAGCCAGCTCCCCCACACCCGGAGGAGAAGAGTCTGAGCTTGACCATTGCTAATTTGCAACTGAATAAAGTACCTGGTCTTCCACAAAGAAGCTTTTATCCTGTTGCTTTTCACTGTCTCTCGACTTTGTTTTTCTTTTTTTTTTTTTTTTTAAATAATCTTTTTTTAGATTTATTTATTGGTTATATGTAAGTACACTGTAGCTGTCTTCAGACACTCCAGAAGAGGGCATCAGATCTCATTATGGATGGTTGTGAGCCACCATGTGGTTGCTGGGATTTGAACTCCGAACCTTCAGAAGAGCAGTCGGGTGCTCTTACCCATTGAGCCATCTCGCCAGCCCCTCGACTTTGTTTTTCAAGCAGGTCAGTCAAAGCCTTACAGCCTAAATTCAGCAAGCATGCAGCCTTGCCTCCATCAAGCACGGGTGGCAGAAATTCATCAATATGAAGAAGCATATTCAGTATATATTGTGGCTTTGGTCTGATTTGGAAATAAGGTGTTCTATGAGGGTCGGACAGTCAATGATGGGCAACCAAATTTCGCAGCCATATCAATCTAAGACAGAGGTATATGCCAAGAGGCCGTGGTTTGTTAATAATACACCACAGAGCCATGTTTGTGCAAAATAAACACAAACAAGCTGCATATATTCTCCTTGATGGATAAGAATGGCTCGGGAAAATCTGAGATTTCCTAAAACAGGCACGGCCGCCAGCCACCATAACTCCCAGGCAGGACTATGTAGCATAAATAACTTTTATGTCTCGGTCCAGCTGTTTTTATTATATAATGGGGGGGGGGAGGGGGGTGTTGTAACCTCCCCCAGCCTTAAGTGGGCTGATGCAAACCTTGCTGCCACTGAGAATGAGACCACCTGGGTGGAGCTTTCTGACCTAGATGGCTCTATTGTTCTGTCACCTGCGGCTGCTCTCCTCCAAGACACATCCTATCCTGCATGTCACCTACAGGCTGGTTCCAGACACCAAGAATGGACTGGTGGGGTGGGGGGATGGGACTCCCCCTTTAGAAGCACAGGCTCTTAGTAAACTCGTGGGCCTTGAACAGAAATGTGTCTTGGTCTCCATTAATTTCTCTCGCAGTCTAAGTCTTTTTCAGCCCCATCCTGCTTCCCAGGTATACCTCGTTCATGTAGGCTGCGGGCCGGCATACACCACCTCAGGACACTGAAATTACAGTGGCATCATGCCCCATTTACACAGTGCTGGGGATTGAAGTTGATTGCTTAGCACGTGCTTTTCCCCATTCAGGCCCTATGGTGAAGCAAGGCTACACTCTCTGCTGCTATACCTTCTGATAGAGCCAGCTATTCTAATGGGCTCTGGGCTTGTATGTGGCTTTTGCCTTTCTACTGTTCTTACTTTTTTTTTTTTTTAAAGAATTATTTACTATTATATGTAAGTACACTGTAGCTGTCTTCAGACACACCAGAAGAAGGCATTAGATCTCATTAAGGATGGTTGTGAGCCACCATGTAGTTGTGAGATTTGAACTCAGGACCTTCAGAAGAGTAGTCAGTGCTCTTAACTGCTGAACCATCTCTCCATCCCTTTTTATACTGTGTCATCTTGCTGACCTCAGCTTCTTTCTGAAGTCACCTGTGAACAGAGTCCATTGTGAATTGGCTTCATGCAATACAAGTGTCCACCTTCCTCAATAATTCCTTCTCTACTTCCCTCTGGTCCCTCATACTTATGATGCTCCAGCCAGTCTTCAATAACCAAGTATACCTCACTACTCATGTGAGTCCATCAGGGACAATTTGTTTTTCTAGAATCCTGCCAGCTGTAAACAAACAAACAAACAAACCCCTCCCCTCTTCCTCAGCCCCTTCCCCATGTCTCTACCTCATTCTGTTTTTGTATCCATATTTTTCCTGCCAAATCTGAGGTTGGTGTAGTGGATAACATCTATGTGTAGTCTTTTCCATTATATATTTTTTCCTTACAGGAGCACATTGTGTCTAGAAAGACAGCTGAACCTCGGCTGCATGTCTCACCACCCACAGTAAAAGCAACAATGTAAGACTCTGATGAGCCTTAGCTACTGGGGACCACCTGCCCCGCCCCTTGAGTGGATCACATGGTGCTGGAGATCGATGCAAAAGCAAGAGTTTATTGTTCCAGTGTGCTGGGAACATCCTACACTCAAAGGAGAGGCAACCCCGGGTGGCTCATTTGGCTAGTTTTTATATAGTTTCCAGGGGCAGAATAGAGCATCAGCAAGTAGGCACAATATGATTGGCACACAGTGTGACCTTTAAACTGATTGGTACTATATCTGCAGATGGCCCAATGATCAGTCTGCCCTGCAGTTTTTCTGAGGAATGTAATCAGCCTCTCCCTTCCAGGGAGGGAGCGGTGTCTATATGCACCATCAACCTCTCCCTTCTTGGAAAGGAGGGGCCTTCATGTTCTGGCGCTTCCTGGAACTTTCCAAAGGTCCTGAGCTGACATCTTAACTTATACCACATAACCCAGCCTCCTGATATTCATGTTCCATGTGTCCAGGCAGGGATTGCGGTATTCTCCCTACTCTCTCAGATGACTTGGGGGCATATGTATCCATTGAGGAGGCATGGTACTCCAAACTATGTGAGAAAGGCAGCCACACTGGAATTCTCCCATAGGATGCTGTATACTCAGACAGGTTGGCCTAAGGTACATGCTTTATCAATCATCGTGGGGACCATACAACTGGCATGATAGGAAAGAGGCAAACCATCTCCTGAGAAATGGGGAAAGGTCACGTTGTTTGCCTCATGAATGCTCCACCATCAAAGATTATTAGCATTAGTTGGATGTCTTATTCTGTACCACAGAACCTGTGCAAATGCTCCTCCCCAAATCATCTTTGCTTCTGTCAGTCTTGGTTTGGGCACCAATTATGTTGCATGACATTTCTGGGGAGATGAGCAAATATTTCTTCACTACAGACAGGGCACTGATGGAAGATCAAAGAAACCATTTTACCCCATTCTTTTTTATTTTTTATTTTAGATTTTTTATTAGATATTTTCTTCCTTTACATTTCAAATGCTATCCCCAAAGTCCCCTATACCCTTTACCCCATTCTTGATTGGCAACCCAGTTGTTTATTGGTGTTACTGTACATGTGAGGGTTAGTTATAGGAGCATGGGTGACTCAGAGGTGCTGGATTTTATAATCCTAATGATAAATACAACCGAGATATTTTATTTATAAGCCATATGCCTAGATTGGGCAGATCTAGGGATATACTAACTTATTCCCAGCTATAAAGCCCCTGTTACTTGCTGTTTCTCCTACTCATGCAGTTCTGGTCCATGGCCAATTCCTCCTCCTCCTCCTCCTCTTCTCCTCCTTTTCCTCCTCCTCCTTTCCTCTTCCTCTTCTTCCTCCTCTTCCTTCCCCCCTCTCTGCTCCTTTCAGGGATCCACATTTTGAGAAACCAGTATTTAGCATTAGAATGTAAGTAGTATTAGGCCAATTCACTACACAAAGGCAACCGAAGTATCTGTGATAACGTAAGGAACCTGTAATCTTGAATCTCCCTGCCCAACCCACAGGCCCACTTTGAAATTCTTTACTGTTTACATAACCTTGAGGAGGAGTTTCATGACTCTCATAATTTTATGAGCTTCCTGAATCTTGTAAGATTTATGAGTGTCTCAATCTCATATGCTTCTATTTCAACCAGTAGTTGTTTAGCCCATGAGGCTGGATGTACCAGCTGGTCTTCAGTAAATGCTGGCCTCCAGATGTAGGCTCTAATGCCAGAGAAGAAATGGACTTGCTAATCAGGGTGAGAACAAGCAGGCAAATAAAGTTTCTTCTTCCATGTGCTGCCAACAGATGGTGTGGCCCAGGTTAAAGGTGGATATTCCCACTTTAAATGATCTGAATTAAAGGTTTATCTTCTCACATCAAAGATTCAGATTACAAGTAGGTCTTCCTACTTCAAACTACTTCAACCAGGCAGTGGTGGTACATGCCTTTAATACCAGCACTGAGGAGGCAGAGGCAGGCAGATCTCTGAACTTGAGGCCAGCCTGTCCTACAGAACATGGCCTAGGACAGCCAAGGCTACACAGAGAAACCAGTGTTGAAAAACAAAAAGCAAAAGCAAAAGCAAAGTAAAACAAAACAAAACAAAAACAAAAACCTAACACAATTACAAAACCCAAAAGAAATAAACAAACAAAACTGCTATTAACATAGTTAACATAGTCATGTGGTATACCTTTGGGTATATGCTCAGTAGTGGTATAGCTGGGTCTTGAGGTAGATTGAGTCCCATTTTATGAGAAACACCCATATGGATTTCCAAGGGCTGTACAAGTTTGGATCCCCATCAGCAATGGAGGAGTGTTCCCCTAGCTCCACATCCTCCTCAGCATGAGCTGTCACTTCTGTTTTTTTTTTTTTTTTTTTAATCTTGGCTATAGAATCTCAAAGTTGTTCTGATTTGCATTTCCCTGATGGCTAAGAATGTTGAACTTTTCTTTAAGTGCTTCCCAGCCACCATTTGAGATTCCTCTCTTATTCTGTTTAAATCTGTACTCCATTTTTTTGGTTGGTTGCTTCTTTGAGACAGGGTTTCTCTGTGTAGCCCTGACTGTCCTAGAACTCAGTCTGTAGACCAGGTTGGCCAAAAATTCAGAGTTCCAGCTGTCTGTGCCTCCTAAGTGCTGGACTTAAAGGCATGTACCACTACTCCTGGCTATATCCCATTTTTAAAATTGGATTATTGTTTATGTCTAGTTTCTTGAGTAGCCCTCTGACAGATGTGAAGTTGGTAAAAAACAAAACAAAACAAAAACTTTTTCCATTTTGTAGGCTGCCACTTAGTCATATTGACAGTGTCCTTTGCCTCAGTTTCCTGAGGTCCCATTTATTAATTGTTGATCTTAGTGCCTGAGCTATGAGTGTTCTGTTCAGGAAGTTCTCCCTTATGGCAGTGTGTGCAAGGCTATTCCCCACTTTCTACTCTATAAGGTTTAGTGAATCTGATTTTATGTTCAGGTCTTAGATCCAATAGGGCTTGCGTTTTGTGCAGTGTAATAGATATAGATCTGTTTGCATCCTTCTACATGCTAACAAGCCAGAAACTAAAAACTGTTCCTCAACTCAAGAATGGATAAAGTAAGTGTGGCAAATGTGGTACACAATGCAGTATTACTCAGCTGTTAAAAAAGAAAAATGACATCATAACGTTTTCAGACAAATGGATTGAACTAGAAAAAAAATCATCCTGAGTGAGGTAACCCAGACACAGAAAGAAAAACATGGTATATGTTCACTTATAAGTGGACATTAGCTATAAAGGATAATCATATTACAAATCCACAGACCCAGAGAGGCTATCTAACAAGGAGTGGTCAAGGTGGGATGTTTGGATCTCTTTGGGAAGGGGAAACAAAATAGATTTCGAAGGTGGGAGAGAGTACTGGGAAAGGCTGGAATTGGTGGTCATTTCTGGGGTAAGTAGAAATGTAGTGCAATGGAAACTCCCTGGAATCTACAAGGGTGACCGTAGCAAAGACTTGTAACTTCTGTAACCAGGCAAGACTTCCAGTGGAGGAACAGAGACACCAACCCAGTCATAACCTTTGACCTACAATTTGTCTTGACTGCAAAATTTGCTGGAGTGAAGGTAGACTAGAACGTGTGGGAGTAGCCAACCACTGACTGGTCCAGTCAGACCCATTCCATGTTAGGGAGCTCTTTCGGGACACTTCTAGCAACCAGAGGCCAGATAGCCCAGAGACCTAGGAAAACATCAAATATGACTGGCAAGAAATAAAAATAAAAAAAAATCAATGAAATGATTCATAATAATAGTCTCCTATAGTCTAGACTAGGATCTAGGATAATCATTACTACAGAGGCTTCATCCAGCAACTGATATGCAGATGCAGAGACACACAGCCATTTATTTGGTTAGAGCTAATGGAATCCCTTGGAAGGGGGAGAAAAAGGATTGTAGTTGCCAGAGGGTTCAAGGATATCACAAGAAAATGGGTCCTCAGAATCAACTAACAGGGGATCATGGGGGCTCACAGAGACTGAATGATAATCAGCAAGCCTGTATAGGTCTAACCTAGGTCCTTTGCATATATGTTATGCTTATGTAGCTTAGTGTTCTTGTGGGACTTCCAACCGAGGGAGTGGTGGTATCACTGATTCTTTTGCCTGCTTTTGGGATCCTTTTTCTCCTACCTGGTTGCCTAGTTCCGCATTGATATGAGGATATATGCCTAGACATACTGCAAATTGTTATGTCATGTTTGGTTGATACCCCTGGGAGGCCTGCTCTTTTCTGAAGGAAAACAGGAGTGGATCTGAGAGAAGGGAATTTGGGGAAAGGCCTGGGAGTATAGGAGAGAGGGAAAACTTTGGTCAGGATGTAATATATGAGAGAAGAATAAATAAATAAAAATAAATATATTTTTGAAAAAGAAGAAAACTATACCTCACAGGTGTTCTCAATCATTTGTATTTTAGTTAGTTCCTGATGTAGTCAAATTGACAACCAAAAGCAGGCATTACAGACAGGAAAGTCAAAGCTGGGCTATGTGAGGGTGATGGTGAGTTTAATGCAGAGAAGAGAGGGAACAAGAGAGAGTGATGGAGAGGAAGAAAGAGAAATGATTCCATGTTTTCTTTCCTATGTGAGATGTGAGATCTAGATGAACATGTGTGCGTGTGTGTGTGTGTTTGTGTGTGTGTGTGTGCTCATTAGCCAAGGTGCATGTGTGGGAGATCAGGGGACAATTTATGGAAGTTGGTTCTTTCCTTCTACCATATGGATCCCAGGGATCAAACTTACATTAGCAGGTCTGGCAGCATGTGCCTTTACCACTGCGCCACATCACCAGTCCTAAAAATTAGTTTTAAAAAAGATTCCTTTACTAGCTCTTGTCCTCCCCAACTTCCCCTTCCTTGTTCCTCCTACTCCTGACTGGTTTGTTTTCTAATAGTGTCCACACCTTTCTTCTCAGGAGGTGGTTTTCTCCTTCTAGGCTAGGTGGCAGGCACCTTTACCTGGTAAGCCATCTTGCTGTCTCTGATTTCTTTTCCCTAAAAATGGTGGAGGTTCTCTAGCTCCCACCTTTACTGTCAACACACAGTGTCTGTACAAAATAACATTAATGTTTATTACCTGATGTTCTTTGTGGCTTTTGAGACAGGGTCTCTCTATGTAGCTCTGGCTGTCCTGGAACTCACATAGGCTGGCTTGGAACTAAGAGATCTGTCTGCCTCTGACTCCCAAGTTTCTAGGGTTAAAGGGTGTGCCACTACACTCAGTTACACGATCTTCATTTCTAACAGGGACATATAAAGTATATTTTCATCTATTTCCTCCTTCTTGGAGAAAGTAGAGCTCAATTTCATCTATAGCGGGCCTCTTTTTATCAGTCCACTAATTTCATCTTAAAATAGGTTGAGCAGTGGGTTTCTGGGTTCCAGGCCAGCCTGGTCTACAGAGTGAGCTCCAAGACAGTCAGACCTACACAGAGAAACCCTGTCTCAACAAACAAACAAAACCTAACCAACCAACCAAACAAAAACATCACCAATAACAAAAAAAGAAAATAGTTTTAAATTTGCTAAGAATGGCGTATATACTTATAATCATAGCAGTCAGATGGTTGATACAGGAGGATCAAAAGTTTGAGGCCAGCCTGGGCTGGATAGTAAGACCTTGTTATAAAAGCAAGCAAGCAAGCAAGCAAGCAAGCAAGCAAACAAACAAACAAAGCATTGTTAAGATGTTGAACAAAGTTAAAAACCAGAATTTCAAAGTTCCTTCTAACTCTTCTCCCTGTGGCTGTACATTTGCACAGTGCTGCTGGTTGACCCCATAGTTTACCATGCTATTTAGTGCCTAGTGCTGCCAGATTAATGCTGAGTGCACTTACTAGCTAGTGTTCAGCCTTCTGTGAATGCCAACTTTATTTTGGTTTTTATGCAGGTATATCTTGGTGGTTTTGTATGCAGTCTACTCAAGCTCTCAGGAAACATGCTTTTCCAGTATTTTTCTTTGACTATTTTATTCCCTGAACTCCAGTTTTTTTTTTACAAAAGCATCAACAAAAAAGACCTGCACATATCCCTCTTTGGATGTCATCCAAATTTTATGGGGAGAGGGACCTCCCTCAACATTAAATTAGTCAAAGCACAGACCTATAAATTTGGTCTTGCTCTGTTGTGGTCTCATACTTCCTGTAGGTTCCAGAATCTCAAATGCACACAGATCTCGCATCTCTGATGGTCTGATTCATTCCAAGTTCAGAAGGGCCTTAAATGAAACCAGGTCAGTAGGACCATGCCACAGCACTTAGAGGCAGAGGATAACAGCATTGGAAGAGAGAATGTATGGCGATTGACTAGGTGGTGATGGTGATGGGTGGCTTTGGGTCTTCTCAGGCTTTAGACTCTGGACTACAAGACAGTTAAGCAGTAACCTCTTTTCAACAGAGGTGGAGTGGGGCTTGAGCCTATGGCCTAGGCATATTGTTCCAGCTACTTAGGAACCTAAAACAAACCTTGAAAACACAAGGTCAGCCCAAGCCCCCAAATTATTTTAAGATAAATGTGAATTAGTGAGATCCTTCTGAAGATTAAAGAAGAAAGGAAAAGGGGTGATAGTGCTGGGGTCATAGCTTAGTACTAGTGAATTTTCAAAGCATGCCTGAGGCTACAGTCATAGATTTAATCCCCAGGAACCTCTCACTCCTCAAACAACAAAAGTAAAAAGAAGTGATATTTAGCTGTCTTAAAGGATGATAAAATTTCAGTAGAGAACCAAGCAATTATCGTGGAAATGGAGAGAAAAAAGGCTATCTACATGAGCTGGAAAATGTAAGGCATTTCTATGGTTCAGCATGTAGTTAGCTACAGTACTACAGAGGGATTATCCCACAGCTTTAAAAACTGATCTGCAGATCTTAAAAGAGGTGTGAGTGTGCTGGGACTATAAAAAGTTCCAGTACTTTGGAAGTTGGAGCAGGAAGATTAGGGGATCAAGGTCTATCTTGATTACAGACTGCTGGGATTAAAGGGATGAAACAAAACCTCCTGTAAGTGATTAGGTTTTATTCTGATTTTGTTTGAGACAGTTTCTGTGTGTAGCCCTGGCTGTTCTGGACTCACTTGGTAGACCAGGCTGGCCTTGAACTCACAGAGATCCACCTGCTTCTGCTTTCTGAGCTCTGGGATTAAAGGCATTTACCACCTTGCCCAGGTGTTACTCTGCCTTTTTTGTAATTGTAACTGTGTTGGTCAAAATTTGGTAAACAGCAGCATTCTGTTACAGTGCCTCCTCCCACCCCAGCCCTTACTCACCTTTCAGACAAATACAGTAATCCTGAGCCACATCCCCTGGTCTACAGGTACTCTGTTACCCACAATATATCCATTCTGAAATTGTACTATCTTGTTCTTGGCATTTCCTTACAGCAACTTTTCACTAGAGATTTCCAGATGGCCAGTCTTGAGTGTTGGTCCATTTTTGTTTCGGATTGCATAGTGACTTAGTTTTAAGAACGAAAGTCCCTGTGTTTAAGAGGACCAGACTCTCTTCAGGAGGGCTTAGAGTAAGAGGAGGTATTAGAAAGGTGCTAATCACGTAGGTGACTGCTTTACAGAGCTTATGCAAAATCTCACGATCGAAACCGAAATTTTCCATTATTAATAGGCTCAAAAAAAAAAAAAAAAAAAAGGTCCTAGCTTTTACCAAACTGTTTTACTATCCTCTGCCACACTTCTGCCTACGGCTTGTAGCTATTTGTACGTTGGGGCAAACAAGTTCTACCGAGAAGGCAGGCTAGGAAGAGGGACCGCGACAAAGTACACTCCAGACCTAACGGCGGTTTCCAGAACCATCCTTGAAGCCGGGGAACTCGGCAGGCTTTAGCGCCTAGCACGCGCCTCCGGCGGAGACCGAACCCCCACACTTTGGGATTGAGGTCAGAGTCAAGAGTCATCCTACAAAGTATATAGGAAAAAAAAAAATGACGATGCGTTGCACAGCATCGTTGTAGTTGGAGAATACGGACACTTCGAGCGCACGCGCGGAAGTTGTAGCTTCCGTTTTCCTGTCCCACCCCTTAGCTCTTCCTAGTCATCTGCCTCAACAAGGCGTCCTCCTCCAATACGCCCCGTCCCCAAGGCTCCGCCCCGACCCCCGTTCTATTTAATTGTTGGATTGTCACCTCTGCAATCCCGCTGACTGCCAGCAGGGGGCAGAGTTCGAGCCTGCAACTTTTTTTCTCCTCCGACCCAGTCCCCTTAGAGAGGCGATCGGCGTGGGGGAGGGGAGGGTAGGGCTCGAGGCCGCAGTTCGGTCCGCTGCTTGCGCGGCTTTCTGTTCGCGTCGGCAGAGAGGCCGCGACAACCGCATCAGAGCTGACGTGGGCGCGACGTGCGGCCGCATCCGCCGGGTTGCCTGGGCGGCGGCCGTCGGGCTCTGCGTCCCCACCTCCTCCCGTCCGTAATCAGTGACGAGGTCCGCTACGTAAACCCTTCGCGGCGGGTAAGTGGCGCGCCTGCCTCGCATCACAGCCCGCGGCGGGCGGCGGCTGCTCGGGACGCGCCTTTCCGCCCGGCCTGCCCTCACCGCCGCCCGCCCGCCCGCCCGCTCGCGGCTCGCCACCGAGAGCTCCCCGGGCACGCAGCGGGCCGCCTGCGCTCGCCCTCTTCCGTGCTTCGTCTTGGTACCGACGAGAAAGCCTACCGTCAGAGAGCCCTCCGGGCGGCCGCTCGGGCTTCTCAGTGTGACAGGAAAAGGGCGTCGGTCCTGCTCGCCACAGTCCTGGGCCCGCAGTAGCGCTTTCGTCCCAGCGTTGCGTTCGCAGTGTAGATAGAAAATAACGTGCCCCATTTCTTCCAGAAGGGTGGCGCAGGGACTGCACCATCGAGTCATTTTTGTCCCCACACAATATAGAGCTGGAGGTGCGGTGGCGAGCGGCCGGGCGAGTCGCAGTTGGGGGGTCCGAGGGTCGACTACTGGATTTCCAGACCCGGAGTAGGGGAGACGTGTCCAAAACAGTCTTGTCGCCTGTTACAGGCGTAACTAACCGCCAGCGTTAAGTGGCAGGCGCCTACGGTCCCAGGACCTTACCGGGAAAGCTGCTGTCTGCTAGTCAGCACCCTCCTGGAGCCCTGGTGCCGGTGTGCCTTGGGTGACTTCTGTGCTCCTTGCTTTTCTGCGCAGTGTGAAACGGGGGCCGATCGGACCACCTTCATTCAGCATCACATTAGTCAGAGTAATTTATGCTCGTGTTTTCACCCTAGTCTCCCAGTTTGGGATAACAAGCTCTTTTCCCTTCATAAGATACTTATTTAAATCTCGGAACCTTACACTCCTCAAAGGAACTATGTATTTTGGCCAATAAATGTGATTATTTAACTGAAACTTTTTGAGAAAGGGTCTCATGTAGTCCTGGTTATATAATGGCCAGATATGTAAGATATAAATAAACTTTTAAATGTATAAAAGACATAGGAACTTTTAGTCTTTTTGTTTTTAACTGTGTCCAAAGGTTAATGAAATTTCTCTCTACTGAAAAAGTTAAATACACTCCAACACTATAGGGGTTTCCTACAGAAATGAGTAGCTGCATGACTATATACAGTCTTGCCTAGAATTATAGCATGTTATCAAAAAACACATAGGAATTCTGGCCAAATCTTAATGAGAATTTAATTTCTCATGTTATTAAGTAAGTATTGGGTTATAAAATTGAGCCAGGTACTCTACTGGGATGCTTGCAAATGCCCTGTCCCATTTAGATAGACTTTTAAAAATACTTAAAAAATATTTAATTTTGAAAGGTGTGTGTGTGAGAGAGAGAGAGAGAGGGAGGGAGAGAGAGAGAGAGAGAGAGAGAGAGAGAGAGAGAGAGAATATGAATGAATCCTATGATATTTGGGTGCTCTTGAAGCTGGCGTTACAGTGGCTGTGCACTGCCTGGTGTGAGAGCTGGGAACTCAATTCAGTTCCTCTGAAAGAGCAAAAAGTGATCTTAATAGCTGAGCCAGCTCTCCAATTTCATTTAGCTAGACTTTTAAAAAATGAAACAAAAAATTGAACTCTTGCCATTGAGAGGCTTTTAGAGCAGGGTTAGAACATTGATGGGGAAACAAATCTGAAATATCTGAAAATTTAAAGTATTTTTACTTTATTAAACTGATGAATTTCATAAACAAAAGCAATTTTTGTTTTGTTTTGTTTTGAGACAGGATCTCATGCTGTGTTCCAGTATATTCTTGAATTTGTGATAATCCTTCCTTAGCCTCCGAATGCTGGAATTATAGTTGTGTGCCAAAATCAACTTATCCAATCTCAATTCTTTGAGAATAGATAAACACATTGGATATGGTTTCAGTATATCAGTGCATACATTTAAACATAGAGATGTTAAGAAAAAATGTCTCATGTGTAACACAGTGCTCATAAATGAACAGCTTAAGGGGTTCCGTTAATAATTAACTTTAGTTCAGTGGTGTAACACTGTATCATTGGAGAGTCCTCTGGGAGGTTATTACCTGTATCTTCATTCCCTGCCCACAAACAGAAAAGAAATGCATGAAGTTTTTAAAATGTACTTTTTACTATGACGACTGTATAGTAAGGACTGTTGTTTTCTGGTGATGGAAGAGAAGGAAGAAGGAAATCTCAGGGAATGTTAGTGGGCATTTGTTTCTGTTTCTGTTGAGACTGGGTCTCACCATGTAGAGTAAGGCTGGTTTTCAGAACAGAAAATTGTCTCAATTTACTTCTCTGATAGTGCAGTTTTATTTTATTTTGCTTGGAAATGTCTTACTTTTCTATTGCCACGACAAAACACTATGAGCAAGGAGTTTATTTTTCTGTTGGTTTGAGTATATCTGCACATCTATATGTCAGAAAATGACCTCAGCTCCTGCTCTAGATGGCTGTGAGCCCCAATGTGGTTGCTGGGAATGGAATTTAGAACCTCTAAAAGAGCAACTAGCGCCCCTAACTATGTTTTGAGCCCTGATCAAGGCAGTTTATAAAAGAAAGCATTTAATTGGGGTCATGGCTCCAGAGGGTTAGAGTCCATGACCATCATGGTGAGGAGCACTGCAGCAGGCACACACACATGGTGGTAGCTCAGAACCTACATCTCATCCACAAGCATTAGTCAGAGAGACCTAACAGAATGATGTGGGGTTTTGAAACCTCAAAGCCTAATTCCAGTGACATACCTGGTTTACAACAAAACCATGCCTCCCAAGCCAAATGTTTCTCAACCTGTGGGTCATGACTCCTTTGGGGGTCAAACAACCCTTTCGCAGGGGTTAAATATCAGATATCCTGCATATCAGATATTTAAATTATGATTCATAACAGCAACATTACAGTTACGAAGTAGCAACAAAAATAATTTTCTGGCTGGGGGAATCACCATAACATGAGGCGCTGTACTAATGTGTCATAGCATTAGGGTCAAGATCCACTGTCCTTGCCAAATAGTTTAAACCAACTATAGACCAAACATTAAAATATCACAGCTTATGGAGGCCATTCTCATTCAAACCACCAAAAATGTTTTTAGAGAATTCTTTTTCTTCAATGAGTAACAAGATCAAACCCAGGGTCTGTATATACTAGGCAAACACTCCAGCCCTAAACTATAGTTTCAGAAGTTTGATAGGATGAAAGCCCTCAGCTTTGGAATTAGGACAACTTTATCATATATAAAGACACATGCTACTCCTTGTGGATACTCTGGACACTTTACTTTTATGATTAGTGTGGGTGTATGTATGGTGTTCACATGTCTGTGCTGTATGCTCTTTTGTGTGTCTTTATGCTGAAGCCAGAGCAAGATACCAAGTGCTATCTATTGCTATGTGCTGAATTGCCTTGAGACAGGATCTCTCATTGAGCTGGAAGCTACCATTTGAGCCAGACTTGAAAATCTTTGGGTGAATGGCATGCACACTCGTGCCTCGATGTTTAGGTGGGTGCTCAGAATTTAAACTCCAGTCCTTAGGTTTTTATTCTTTTAGAACAAGCATTCTTACCCACTAAGCTATCTTCATAGCCTACAATGCTTTTATTTGATTGTTTTGAGGCAAAGTGTCATATTGCCCAGGTTAGACTTAAACTTCTTGTGTAGCTGAGAGCTGCCTTGAGCTATCAGTCCTGTTTCTACTTCTCAGGTGCTGGGTAGATGCTGTATTATTAAAGTTGCCAAAGGGATTAAATTTGGTTGTATTTCTTCACTTAAGTATTGTTTAAAGAAAAATTTTAAAAAAATTTATGTGTGTGGGTATTTTGCTTGCATGTTTATCTATGCACCACATGCATGACTGCTATCATTAGAGGTCAGAAGTAGTAGTTCAGTGCCCTGAAACTAGAGTTACAGATAGTTGTGAGTCACATGTGGGTGTTGTCAATAGAACCTAGGTCTTCTGCAAGACCAACATGTACTTTTAACTACTGAGCTATCTCTCCAGCCCGTTAGGTATTTTCTTCAGATATAAAAGCTAGAACCAAACTAGATAAGTATAATGTTTAAATTCTTCTCTGGGAATACTGGCTAATTCAAGTATCTGTTTCCCTATATTCATGTTTTATATATTTGTATTTTATCCATTCATTCATCCACCCATCCATCTATGGTTTTCCGAGGCAGGGATTCTCTCTGTAGCCCTGGCTGTCCTGGAACTAATTCAGTAGATCAGGCTGGTCTCAAACTCAGAGAGCCACCTGTTTCTGTCTCCCAAGTGCTAGGATTAAAGGTATGGTCTACTACTGCCCAGCTTTTATTTTTATAAATTTTATTTTATGTCTATGGACATTTTACCTGCATATGCCTATGCCCTTTGGTGAGTGAGTGTGTGTGTGTGTGTGTGTGTGTGTGTGTGTGTGTGGTAGAGAGTGATAGCAGATGCCAGGTGTTCTTACCACATTGCACTATATTAGATCTATAGTTTTTTTTGTTGTTGTGCTAATTGTAGTTTTTAATTCTTTTTGCTTTCAGTACTTTCTTGCAAAGCATAATATTAGTGTATGACTTAAAGATTCTATTTTTGGTATTTAAAGGGAATAAAGACCTAAAACTTTGACTGTTTTATACATGTTTTATATAGTACTTTTGATTTTTATAATGCTTTTTCCAGTATTTTATATTTAGCTTTACCTATAGTATACAGTCCCAAAGTAGAATTTTAAAAGTTATTATTATTATTATGATGATGATGATGATGATGTGTATGTGTGTGTATCTTCATGTGGGTTTATGCATGTGAGTGCAGGTGGCAGAGGATGCCGGTGCCATCAGATGTACTGTAGATGGACAAACAGATGGCTTTGGATTTTGAACTTGGGTCCTCTGGAAGAACAGCAAGTACTCTTAACTGTTGAGCTATCTCTCTAGCCCCCAAAAGTATATATCCTAGAGGGAAAATTATTTTCAAAATATTTATCTTAGTTTTTAGAGGTATTGCTCTCTTTTTAAATGAGTTGACTATCTAATGTACTGTTTAACACAGTTCTAAACTGCAACAAATGTGTCTAGCATAATGAAGCCTGATGATAAGCACAGCTCACCAGTTAAGCAAACACTGCTATACTGCTGCCAAGCCTTTGACATTTTGATGATGGAAATTGACTAGTGTTTATATATATATATATAATATATATATATATATATATATATATATATATATATATATATATATATATATTAGAGGTAGAATTTTACAGTGTAGCTCTAAGCTAGCCTTAAGCTCACAGTGAATGTGGCTGGAGAGAGATATTAAGATAAGTGGCTCAGAACACACAGCTTGCAAGTGGTGGAACTTTAGTTCCTACTCCATCAATTGACAATGCTCTTTACCCACCTCTATCACCATATTGTACTTGTCAGCCACATTTCTACCTCAGGAGCTGAGGACAAAGATATTAGGTATGAAGAGAGGACTGCTAGGGTGGCTGAGTTAGTAGATCTGTCATTCATTGAAATAGGAGTACAGGCAGGTTTGGTGTAACTTTCAGCATTTTGTTTAAGATCTTTGAGGCAACCGCTAAGAAACACCTGGCAGGTTCTTGGGAGGGTGGTGTACAGGAGGCCTATAGCCTGAAGTGAACATTGAGAATCATCAACTAAAGATGAAGTGGCCTAGGGAAAGGATGGAGCATTGTTGTTCCTGGAGGCCTGGAGAACGCTAGCCTTTTTTGTTTTGCATTTTGAGACAGAGTCTCACTATATAGCTCAGGCTTGCCTAAAACTTGCTATTTAGACCAGGCAAGCATTGAACTCATAGAGTTCAGCCTGCCTCTGTCTTCTTAGTTTTAGAATTGATGGCATGTACCACCACACCCAGCTAGAATGCCAACTTTATATGAGTAGATTAGCACATGTGGTTTAAATAGGCTCATTCCTGTAATCCCAGCAGCAATGAAAAGGTTGAGGCAGAGCCGGGCAGTGGTGGCACATGCCTTTAATCCCAGCACTTGGGAGGCAGCGGCAGGTGGATTTCTGAGTTTGAGGCTAGCCTGGTCTACAGAGTTAGTTCCAGGACAGCCAGGGCTACACAGGAGAGAAACCCCGTCTCAAAAAACAAAAACAACAACAACAACAACAAAAAAAAACAAAACAAAACAAAAATAAAAAAAAAGCTGAGGCAGGAGGATCACTATGAGTTTGAAAGTAGGCTGGGTTACAGAGCGAGATCTTGTTTCAAGTGTTTATTACATTTTGTGTATAGGCATTTTGTGTGTATTTTTACATATCATGTGCATGTTTGGCACATTCAGAGGCTTCTGAGGGCATCAGATTTTCTGGGACTGGAGTTATGGATGGATGGTTGTGAACCACCATGTGGGTATTGGAAATGAAGTCCTGGAAGAGCAGCCAGTGCTCTTAGCCACCAAGCCATCTGTCCACCCCAAGATCCTGTTTCAAAAACAAAAAGTCAAGCGAGAACTGATTAATTTGGAAGAAGGTAGTGTTACAAATACTTCAAGAGGTTAAAATTTGAAGTAGGAAATGTTGAGGAGACATTAAGGAAAATGGAGCCTAAAAAGATAGACTTGACTAGTTGGCAGTCAGTCAGGGCCAGGGATAGCATGGGGGGGGGGTGGAGGAGGAGAGGGGAGGAAAGAGAGAAACAGAGAGACCTGAGAGGAGTGAAACATTTCTCTGATAATTCCGAGCCAGAATCTAGTGTAGTTGGTTATTGAGGCTGCTCTTTTGACATGCTTGTGATGCCAGGAAATAGGTACTTTCAGTGATGACTGCCTCTAGGAAGAGGAAGCTGGTAGATGTTCCTGAATTTCATTGACTACCTTTTCATCAGTTTTTTTTTTCTTTTACTTTGTCATGATTTCTTTGTTCTTTTGAGAATGAATCTCACAGTATAGTCTTTGCTGGCTTGAAACTTATAGTTAGACCAGAGTAGCTTTGCACTCACAGAGATCTGTCAGCCTCTACCTCATAAGTGCTGAGATTTTTATTTACTTTTTCTCCTTTACTTTAAAAGCATTAATTCTTAAGAATATATAAAATGGTGGCACATATCTTTAATCTCAGCATATTGGAGGAGGGGATCTCTGTAAATTCAAGTCCAGGTGGTCTGTATAGCAAACTCTAGGTCAGCAGCCTACACAGTGAGACTTTATTTCAACAACAAACAACAACAGAATGTATTAGCTAATCAGGACAGGCAAGATGGTGTAGTGGGTAAAAGTGCAGGTCTGATGATGATCTGAGATTAATTTCTAAGTCTCACAGTGAAAGGAGAAGTTGAGTCCAAAAAGTTGTACTTTGACATCTACCGGTTTACCCCCTCACACATAAACACAGAATAATGAAAAGATGAAATTTAAGAACTATATTATTCAATGAATTACAATATTTTATAGTGAAATATAGAAATTACCAGTTTTTTACTTTATTGTCCTGTTATTGTTATTGCTCAAATATGATCATTCTTGTTTGTTTATATATCTGTTCTCTCTTTAGTGTGCAGAGTCTTGGAGAGTAGAGTGCCTATATTGTAGAGTGTCTCCAGGACTTTGTGTAATAGAATGACATATAGCAGATTCTGATTAGTATTTAATGAGCTGATGGTCCCTATCCTTTCTCTTGGTTATAGGACTTTTAAAGACAATAAATGTTTCCTCATGGAATGCTACTAGCATCATGTAACAGGGTTAATCTCATGGAATGGCACCTTATCTTTTAAAATTATTATTATCATCATCATCATTAGTGTGCATGTGCATGCTCTGGGAGTTAAAAGATGTGTTTATTGATCAGAGGATACTTTGTAGAGTTGGTTCTCTCTCTTTCTCCCTTAATGGGTTCTGGAGGTTGAAATCAGACCACCATGTTTTTATATAGCCAATACCTTATCAGTTCAGCTGTCTTGTCAGTTCTTCAGGTTTTTCCCCCAAGATTTATTTATTTTCATTTTATGTGTATAGTTGTTTTGCCTACGTTCCTGGCATACATCCTGAATTCCTGGCCTTCTTTCTAGCTCTGAGATGAAATTTTTTACATTTTGATCTTTTTCTTCACCAGTTTTACCTTATTTCAAAGTGTACGCATATCTGTCTTTGTACCATAAGCATGCAGTACCTGGGGGAAGTCCAGGAGAGGGCATTGGCTTCTCTGGAACTAAAATTACAGGTGTTAGCCACTGTGTAGGTGCTGGAAACCAAGCCTAGGTCCTTTAGGAGAGCTTAACTGATGAGCCATCTCCCTTCCCTCCTCTTTTTTTTTTTTTTTTGTTCTTTAAATTTATTTATTTATTATATGTAAGTACACTGTAGCTGTCTTCAGACAATCCAGAAGAGGGCGTCAGATTTCCTTATGAATGGCTGTGAGCCACCATGTGGTTGCTGAGATTTTAACTCAGGACTTTTGGAAGAGCAGTCAGTGCTCTTAACCACTGAGCCATCTCACCAGCCCCCCCTCCTTTCCTTTCCTTTCCTTTCCTTTCCTTTCCTTTCCTTTCCTTTCCTTTCCTTTCCTTTCCTTTCCTTTCCTTTCCTTTCCTTTCCTTTTCTTTCTTTCTTTCTTTCTTTCTTTTTTCTTTTTGAAATAGGGTTTCTCTGTGTAGCCCTGGCTGTCCTGGAACTTTGTAGACCAGATAGGCCTCCAGTGACAGATCTGCCTGCCTGAGCCTTCCAAGTGCTGGAATTAAAGGCACCCTACCTCCTTCCCTTCTTTTAATGCAGGGTATCTTATAGCTCAAGCTGGCCTTGAACTCCATGGGTAGCCAGGGGTGACCAAGGATGACTCCTGATTCCCCTAAGTCAACATCATGAGTTCAGGGATTGAAGGTGTGCCAATGTGTGGTAAGCTTGTTTGTTTGTCTGCAGTTTTAAATTGTGGCCCACTTAGGAGGGAGTTCTGGGAGCAGTGTGTCCATGGCTAATCCCTGAATTCCAATCTTTCTTTCCAGGTCTGAGATATAATCTTCTACATTTTGCTTTTGTTTTTTTATTTACTAGTTTAACCTCATTTCACATTGTTAAATGTTTAGAAATAAAATGGTTAAAAACTTTTAAAAAAGATGTTTCATGCTGTATACCTTTAATTTCAGTTCTTGGGAGATCTGCAGAGTTGGGCAGATTTCTGAGTGCAAGGCCAGTTTGGTTAACACTGCGAGTTCCAGCCAGCCAGAGTTGTATAGTGAAACCTTGTGTCAAAAAAAGAAATTAGTTTTATTTGTGTCTCTGTGAGTACAGCATATGTGTGCAGTGGATGGTGGAGACCAAAGAGAGAATTAGATCCCCTGGAGCTGGCGTAGCAGGCAATTGTGAGCCACTCAAACGACTGTCTTTAAATATTGTGCCATTTCTTCACACACACACACACACACACACACACACACACACACACACACACACAGACACAGTGTGTGTGTGTGTGTGTGTGTGTGTGTGTGTTGTTTTCTTAGATGGTCTCATTGTGTAACCCTGGGTGATCTGAAATATATAGACCAGGGTGGCCTGGAACTCACAGAGTTTTACCCCCCTGTACTTCTCAAGTGTTAGGATTAAAGGTATGTGCCACCATATCTGGCATAAATTGATGTTTGAAGAATCATTTCAGCCTTTAATTCTGGTTTTTAGTTCTAAAGAAGCTAGATCATTTACCAGTGGGAGGCAGAAGCATGTGGATCTCTGTGAATTCGATCTAAGCTAGCCAGGGCTGTATAGGAAGACCCCATCTCAAAAAAAAATTTTTTTTCCTGGCTTAGCTCTGAGAGATTTAATTTTTTAAAGAATAAAATGTTATAACTTCCTAATTCAAAATTGTGATTTTACTGCAGGATAAATAAGGAAAACAGGGAAGGAACAAAGCATTGATTACACATGTAATAATAATGAGCAAATGTGGCAGGAAAAAGTATATGAGGACAAATGTAAGGTAGGTGGATATGCTTTCCTATTCTTTGGAAGGTCTTGCCTAGAGCTGAAAATTCCAGTGATAAGCAGATTGGTGGTACCTGTGGGCACACAGGTCTGCACGTGTGAATGTATATCTGTTGTGATAACATGTACTCAAATCACTTAGCCATCCAGCTAAGGTCTTCAGGATCTACTGTATGCTCTGCATAGTAGAGTATGGGATGAAGCTGAAATTGGTGTTAACATTTGGCTTTGCTGAGTGACATCCTCAGCCAAAAGTAGACATACCTGTCTATGTGGATGGCTTGGGGGAATTACAGAATTAGAGGAATCCTCAGGGTCTGTATTAGTCAGGATTCTCTAGAGTCACAAAACTTATAGGTAGTCTTTATATAGTAAGGGAATTTGTTAATGACTTACAGTCTGTAGTCCAACTCCCCAATAATGGTTAGCAGCACCTGGAAGTCCAAGGATCTACCAGTTCCTCAGTCCCACAAGGCAAGCAGACGAAGAAGAGAATCTTTCTTCCTTCTTCCAATGTCCTTATGTAGGTCTCCAGCAGAAGGTGTGGCCCTGATTAAAGGTGTGTACCATCACACCTGGATCTGGGACTTGCTTTGTCCCAGATGACCTTGAACTCAGAGACCTCCTTGCCTTAGTCTTCTGGGATTCACAGCTGCTATGCCTCGAGATCTCCATGTCAAGATCCAGGTCAGAAACTTTTTTCTCCAGTGTTTTGTAAATCAGAAATCTTCAAGTTTTCTTTTGGCTACCCTCAGAAAATACTCTATTTATCATCAGTCAGATTTGTCTCTAAAGAGGACATCCATTTTCTATGCCTTTTTGGTAAAGCTACTTGAAAATAACACATTTTGGCCCAGGCCAAGTGTAGCTCAATTGATAAAAGTGCCTGCCTAGCATACATGAAGCCCCAAGTTCTAGCCTTAGCAGCACATAAACTGGGCATGATAGTATAGGCCTCCAGATATACAGGCAGGAGAATGAAGAGTTCAAGGTCATCTTAGGCTACATACGAAGTTAGAGACCAGACTGGGCTACCTGAGACCTAATATTAAGTGGGGAGGGGGCACTAATGAGTCATTTTTTTCTTATTCAAGGATAATTTACTTATTTACCTGCCTAATTTGATTTTATAAGTTGGCAAGACCTCAAACTACAAGCTTACTAGTTAATTGAACACTTTAATTCTAGTTTTAAAGCTGTCTTATTTTTTTAGCTAACATTTGTGAACTGTGTGCTTCCTTTTCTCTTTTTTGAACCTAACTTTTAAAAATTGTTTCCTGGGTGTCCCTGATAGTTTTTTTAAAAATGTTTTTCCTTTTTTAATTTTGCCTACATAGTCGTCAATGTGCTGCCTGTGTGACTCCATCCTCAGCAGCCATCATCATTTCTGCCTGTGTTCTCAAAGCATTTCATATGTAGCATGCTCCACATAGTTTAACACGTTACTTGTCCTTGGCTTTGTGGTAGGACTGTGATCTCAGCACTTGGGAGGCCAGGACTCACAAGTTCAAAGCCAGCCTGGCCTACACAGATCCTTTCTCATAAATAGCACCTTTCACTTCACCCCTATCCATATAAACATCAGATACTGTGATAGAAGTGATAAGAAAAGATGTAATATATGATGTGTTGTGTGTGTGTGTGTATGTATGTATGTATGTAAGTATGTATGTATATACATCCTGGGGATTGAACTATACTATCCTGGGGATCAAACTCAAGTCATCAGGCTTGACAGCAGGCACCAAACAGTTAATTCCCATAAAATACATTACAGCACTTCCTTTGCCTACTTTGAATTTATTGAATAGAGAATTAATGTCAGAGTATTAAGGCTGTACTAAAAAACCTATTTCTTATTAAAACCAATTAAAAAAAGTAGTAAAGGTGGCTGCCAGAAGTGAATGTCAGAAAGGTAGGTAGAAGCAGTAGTCAATATTTCTAGATCGTCATTTTTGCCTTAATGGGTTTTTCTTTTTGTCTTAATGGGTTTTTCTTTTTGTCTTTTAGGCAAATGACCATGGAAACAGTTGAATCACAGCAGGATCGAAGTGTAACACGTTCTGTGGCAGAGCATAGCTCTGCTCATATGCAGACTGGTCAAATTTCTGTTCCTACTCTAGCTCAGGTAGGCCATAGGCAGGTACAATGAAAGTTAAAATGGAAATGTGGATTGTGTGAAGTTTTTTTTTTTTTTTCAGTTATCTTAAATATAGCCATACTAATTGATTTTACTTTGATGAGAAGACATTTTTGCATTGTAACATATACTTGACCCCTGACACAAACTCCTTTGTAGCTGTAAACTCCCAAGTTATTACTTGACTGGTTTGCTAATTCCAAATATTTACAGTTCTAATATCATAGTTATTACAGCTAGTGGAAATTTTCTGTTTGCCCATTATGTATTTGTCTTGATCTTTACTTTCCTATCAGTTAGGTTTTAAAATTTTTATTAGTTTCTTTGAGAATTTTATATACCATATTTTGATTATATTTACCCTTTTTCCAGCCCCTCCAATTCCAACTCCCTTTTCCCTACCTTCCCAATGTTGTGTCCTCTTTCTAGAATTTTTTTTTCTTTTTTGAAACTGAACCTCACTGTGTAGTCCTGGCTGGCCTGGAACCCGCCATATAGACCAGCCTGGTCTTGAATCCACAGAGATCCACTTACCTCTGCCTCCTGAGTGCTGAGATTAAAGTGAACATCACCAGATCCAGCCATTTCTACAATCTCTTAGCCTCTGTACCTCCACCAGTTGTGGGTATCTGTCAGTTTACACCTATTACATATAGAAACTTATCTGGTCAGGGTTGAGAGCTGCATTAAGTTATGGGTACAATGATAAGTCATTAGGAAACAGTTTAATACCATGTCCATTTAACAGCAGAATGGTAGTAGGCTCTTCCCAAGGTTCTATGGCTTGTCTAGCCACAAGCTTTTGGCATGACAGAGGTGCTAGGTATGGCTTCATCTTATCCAGCAGGCCTTAAATTTAACCAGAAACTGATTGTTTGCTTCCATCATCTTCATGCCACTATTGTACTAGTGAATATGTCTTGCAAGGCCAGTGACTGTTGTAACTTTCACGGTTCACAGCTGGGTAAGATTGATGATTATTTTTCTCCTCTAGAGAATTCCCTGACTAAGGAAACTTAGAAAGTATTTAATTTGAAGTTTGCTTATAGTTGTAGAGGGCTATTAGTCCATGATCATCACGGCAGAAAGCATGGGGGCAGGCTGTCAGGCATGGTGCTGAAGCTGTAGCTGAGTGCTTTATATCCGGATTTTTAGGCAAACACACAGAATATGAGACTTGCTGATGTAGGCTTTTGAAACCTCAAAGTTCACCATCAGTGACACACCTCCAAGGCCATACCTCCTAATCCCTCCTGTTTACTGCTCTAGTTTGCAGCATGAACCTGGGAGTGGGCATGGGCAGGGCCTAAAACTAAGGTGGACTGAAATCCCTTTCAATAGCCAACTTTATTCAAAGATAAAATAATTTATATTCTGAGGGTCAGAGTTACCTGAGTAAAGCATACTATTATTACAAGTTCAGTCTTCACGTGGCAAAAGCATGTTGCTTCATAGACATATATAAACAAATAACAGCAGCTATACTGAGTAATCTGAAGTGAACTCATCTTGTCTGTTCTTGGGAAGCACATCCCAAGAACAGCACATGTTATGGAGGAATAGACATTATAAGAATCTCGTCTTACTTACTTAGAGTCTTCTCACAAGGTCTCAGAAATCTCACACAGCTTCATTTCATGCACTGTGTTCTCTATCTCCCCCCCCCCCTAATATCAGGATACACAGATTGGTTTTGATTTGAGATGTTGTAAGATAAATCTAATTGCCATTTGATGCATGAGTATCCTATAAGCAAGTAATCTATAATATTAGAACAGTGAAAGCATTGTATATAATACTGTACCACCAAAAACTGAGACCCAAACTATGTCCAGTACTATTAGTTACATTATTATGTTGATCAGAAAAATCTAGAGAATAGCTTGAAAAGAGACCCACATGATTAGTAGTTCTGGTATCTGGTAAAACATAAGCCTGTATATGCCTTCTAATAGGAATACAAATGTTATGCTGTTCTATGCAATTAAGAAGTGATTTAAATCTCAAGGGAAAATTAAACACAGCCCGCTCTCATAGACTCATAACCTCATAGACTCAATAAACTCATAAATGAGTCTATTATGGTCCCAATGTCCCAGAGTCATTAGTAAAGTAACTTCTCCTTTGGGTGCATTGGGGCCTTAATTTGGCCCCAGTTGGGCAGGCTTGACTTTTAAATATGGTCGATACCTTCTTTTGCCCTTCAGCTGTAGGTTTGCTATCTTTATGGCGATTGCTACTGTTTCCTTGCCCTCTGCTGTTTTCTGGAGTTGGTGGGTGAATAGGAAGAGGAATCCACAGTGTTTCAGTGGGTCCATCCGCAATGACAGATGCATACCCACCCCTTCCCAGTTTTCTTCTGGAGAAGAAATGTTGCAAGTTAATGCATCAGCTTGCTAATTATCTTCTGCAAGTAAACTCAGAGGGGATAGGGTATGCAAGAGTATGAATCTATTGCTAGAAATAATTCTACAATAGTAAACAGTCTGAAATAATATTTAACTAACTGTAAAAAAATGAGTCAAAACAGCCAGTTCCATCTGTTGGGCTGAGGAAAAGGAACTATTAATAGATTAATAAATATCTGGGCCACGGATCCCTCTTATACTTGTAGGTGCGCCACCAATAAAATTAGTATCTGCTTGTAGAATGGGAGAAGTTTGGACAAGTTTTGTGATTACAAATTCAGTTCGTATGAGAAAATCCAGGGTTTGCTAGCTGAATAATGATTTCCTATACTTCCACAATACTTTGCAAATCAAATTTGAAAATCCAGAGTTGTGAAACATTCTTAAAAAATGATTGTTAGTTAAGGGAAATATAATACAGTAAGGACCAAACCCATGTAATTGTTGACATCTGGTTCTCCCCTGCTTCACGAACTGAGCAGTTAGCATTTAATGGCCCTTATGGTATAAATAGATCCATTCCAAAAGCTTATCCTCCCATGCTATAATATCTGTAGGAGACAGTTTAGTGGGAAAAATAAGTAAGTTTAAAGGCAGTGAAGGATCCTCATGAATCACAAATGCTTCTTTTAGTTTGGATTCAAATAGCTGTAGTTCTTTTCTTGCTTCTCGAGATAACATGCAAGGACTGACCAATGATGCCTCTCCTTCTGGAGTTTTATATATATTGGTTAGTGCAAAATTAGGTAAACATTTTGATTTTGCTGAAATTGCACTGAAAATACCAAGTTCCTGAGTCTGGAAAAGAATTGGTAAAGGAATTCCATTTTCCTGCTGTGCCCTAACTTGCCTTAATTGTAAAGGTAGCTTTTTCATAGGTTTTCCTAAATCCTTGTCAGAAAGGAGAGAGAATTCAAGATTAGATTGATTATTAAATTGTCCACCATTCAGGGTCATTTTCAAGCAATGGAGGATACATGTCTAAAGGAGGCTCCAGTAAGGGAGCTGAGGGAAATGGCACAGTTGCTGGTGGATTTGGTCTGACTTTTGAGCATGAACGGGGAAAGTAAAGCTCACACCTGAGTGAAGCATACAATCCTAAGGACGAGCTGTGCATGACAGATACATCTCATAGACACAGAGAAACAAATAATAGCCAGGGGAAGGTCTCTTTTGCCAATTTTAAGGTTCTTGTATTCATTCAAGGAATTGGTCATAAGTATTTTGATAACAATCTAGTGACCTAAAATTGAACAGGGATCTTTTCCCCTTGTTATTGTTGCCTCTTCAATATTGTTTCAAACACTGTCCCGTACTTCTTTATCTAAAGTTCCTTCTTCTGGAAACCATAAACAATGTACAAGTAATCTAATAGTTGTGATTTTGATACTTGTCTCCTCCTTTCTTTAAGGAATGATGCAAAAGCTTGACATAAGGCAAAAGTCTTCCCTGGTTTCTGTTCCATTATGCTCACTCACTCTTTCTGTGAGGATCCCCACTCTATTATTTCATAGCTGACTTCAGGTTCCTGATTCCTTGTACTGCTCTAGCTGACAACATGAACCTGGGAGAGCAGAGCCTAAGAGGTGACCTAAAGTCTCATGCAATAGCCAACTTTATTAGAGCATTAGATAATCTAAACTCTAAGGGTTACGAAGAGTCACTTGAATAAAGTATACAATCACAGGACCAGCGCCACATGGTAAAAACATGTTTTTCCATAGAGGCATGTAAAGAAATAATATCCAGTTGCAATGAATAATCTGGAGGGGGGGTGGGCATGAAAGCACATTCCAAGAACAATCCATATTATGGAAGAATAGAGATTACAAGAATCTTGTTTTGTTTACTTGGAGTTTTCTCACAAGGTCTCAGAAATTTCCTCACACAGCTTCATTTATGGACTGTTCTGAATCTTTTTAAACAGTCCACCAACTGGGAATCAAACATTCAAGCATGAATCTGTGGGGGCCAATCCTTTTTTTTTTTAAAGATTTATTTATTTATTTTTATGTATATGAGTTCTCTGTAGCTGTACAGATAGTTGTGAGCCTTCATGTGGTTGTTAGGAATTGAATTTCGGACCTCTACTCCCTCTGGTTGGCCCCACTTGCTCCAGTCCAAAGATTTATTTATTATTATAAATAAGTAGCTGTCTTCAGACACATCAGAAGAGGGCATCCATATCTTATTTCAGGTGGTTGTGAGCCACCATATGGTTGCTGGGATTTGAACTCAGGACCTTCGGAAGAGTAGTCAGTGCTCTTAACAGCTGAGCCATCTCACCAGTGCCCAATGGTGGCCATTCTTATTCAAGTCACCACAAGGGCTTTTATTACTGTATGATGTCTAGAAGGGGTGTTATTATCTCTACTAAAAAGAGAGGTTGTTATTCTGTATCCCAAGATGACTTACAACTCACAATGTAGTTAGTACAGGCTGACCTTAAACTCAAGGTAATGTTTCTGCCTTAGTCTCTCAACTCTTAGGATCCCGAGAATGAGCTACCACATCTGACTTCAGTTAGGTCTTAAACTTTGAAATAGTTTCATTCAGAGAATGATCACATACACACACAGACAAAAGAAGTACATTTAAGAATTTATTGGTTTAGCAGATACTCAACAAAGTTAACAAATTCTTTTTTTTTTTTTTGGTTTTTCAAGACAGGGTTTCTTTGTGTAGCCCTTGCTGTCCTAGAACTCACTCTGTAGACCAGGCTGGCCTCGAACTCAGAAATCCTCCTGCCTCTGCCTCCCTAGTGCTGGCATTAAAGGCGTGCGCCACCAATGCCCAGCTCAGAAGGTATTCTTTTAAACACTTATATTAAGAATTTGTTAACTTAGCCAGGCATGGTGGCACACACCTTTAATCCCAGCACTCGGGTGGCAGAGGTAGGTGGATTTCTGAGTTCGAGGGCAGCCTGGTCTACAGAGTGAGTTCCAGGACAGCCAGGGCTACACAGAGAAACCCTGTCTTTAAAACAAACAACAACAACAACAACAAAAAAAAACCAAAAAACCCTACTGAATCTTGGCAGAGTTCTAGATATACAGATTTGTAGCTAGCTTCTGGCTTTAAATAAAGCATTTGGAGTGGTATACTAGTTACTCTTCTGTAGCAGTGTTTTTCATATATATAAATCCCAGCTGCAAGTTAATTACCTGCCTCCATGCTTAACTTCCTGAATGAAAGACATGCACACTACCTTTAAAAAAATTTTTTTTATTAGATATTTTCTTCATTTACAATTCAAATGCTATCCCGAAAGTCCCTTATACTTTACCCCAGGCCTATTCCCCAACTCACCCACTCCTACTTCCTGGCCCTGGCATTCCCCTGTATTGGGGCATATAATCTTTGCAAGACCAAGGGCCTCTCCTCCCAATGATGGCCGATTAGGCCATCTTCTGCTACATATGCAGCTAGAGACACGAGCTCAGGGGGTACTGGCTAGTTCATATTGTTGTTCCTCCTATAGGGTTGCAGAACCCTTCAGCTCCTTGGGTACTTTCTCTAGCTCCTCCATTGGGGACCCTGTGTTCCATCCAATAGATGGCTGTGAGCATCCACTTCTGTATTTGCCAGGCACTGGCATAGCCTCACAAGAGACAGCTATATCAGGGTCATGTCAGCAAAATCTTGCTGGCGTATGCAATAGTATCTGTATTTGGTGGTTGATTATGGTATTGATCCCCGGAAGGGGCAGTCTCTGGATGGTCCTTCCTTCAGGCTCTGCTCCGAACTTTGTCTCTGTAACTCCTTCCATGGGTGTTTTGTCCCCCATTCTAAGGAGGGACGAGAAGTAACCACACTCTGGTCTTCCTTCTTCTTGAGTTTCTTGTGTTTTGCAAATTGTATCTTGGGTATTCTAAGTTTCTGGGCTAATATCCACTTATCAGTGAGTACATATCATGTGACTTCTTTTGTGATTGTTTTTACCTCACTCAGGATGATATCCTCCAGGAACACTGTGGAAGAGGAGTCAGAAAGAATATAAGATGACCAGAAGTGTCCTGTAGCTCTGTCCTCCTAATGGAAACATTCTTTCCTAGAGTCTAGAGAGAGGCTCTTAAGTTGAGAAGCTTACAAAATTATGTGACTCAAAAGCTCAGAAAGTTACAAGGCTCTCAAGGTCATATAAGCAATAAACAATTGTCAGAAGAGAGGATCCTCCATAGAACCAGCCTGCAAGTTGGACAAAGAATTCTAGGGATATAAATTTTAGTGAATTATCACCCATACTGGTGTGGGCTTTTCAGTGATATAGCTTCCTTTAAGTAACCCCAATAAACTCCATTTGATTTGTTATTCATGCCCTGTCTAAGATGAATAAGCTTTTGTTCAGGAAAAGTCAAACAACAGGAATAAAAATATGTATTTGTTAATTTGAGTCTGGCTAGTTTTATTTAACAAGTTCATCTCCACTTCCATTCATTTTCCTGCATGTCTTAGGGTTACTATTTCTGTATTGAAACACCATGACAAAAAGCAACTTGGGGAAGAAAGTGTTTATTTGGCACTATATTTATTTACGTTTTAAATGTTATCCCCTTTCCTAGTTTCCCTCCAAAAACCTTCTATCTTTTCCCCTCCCCCTGCTCACCAACCCACCCACTCCCACTTCCTGGCCCCTATATTGGGGCATAGAACCTTCACAGGACCAAGGGCCTCCCCTCCCATTGATGGCCGACTAGGCCATCCTCTGCTAAATATGTGGCTAGAGCCATGAGTCCCACCATGTGTTCTCTTTGGTTGGTGGTTTAGTCCCAGGTAGTTCTGGTGGGATTGCAAGCTTGTACAACCCACTCTGGAAATCAGTCTGGCGGTTCCTCAGAAAATTGGACATAGTACTACTGGAGGATCCAGCAATACCTCTCCTGGGCATATATCCAGAAGATGTTCCAACTGGTAATAAGAACACATGCTCTACTATGTTCATAGCAGCCTTATTTATAATAGCCAGAAGCTGGAAAGAACCCAGATGTTTATTGGGGTTACTTAAAGGAAGCGGTATCACTGAAAAGCCCACACCAGTATGGGTGATAATTCACTAAAATTTATATCCCTAGAATTCTTTGTCCAACTTGCAGGCTGGTTCTATGGAGGATCCTCTCTTCTGACAATTGTTTATTGCTTATATGACCTTGAGAGCCTTGTAACTTTCTGAGCTTTTGAGTCACATAATTTTGTAAGCTTCTCAATTTAAGAGCCTCTCTCTAGACTCTAGGAAAGAATGTTTCCATTAGGAGGACAGAGCTACAGGACACTTCTGGTCATCTTATATTCTTTCTGACTCCTCTTCCACAGTGTTCCTGGAGGATATCATCCTGAGTGAGGTAAAAACAATCACAAAAGAAGTCACATGATATGCACTCACTGATAAGTGGATATTAGCCCAGAAACTTAGAATACCCAAGATACAGTTTGCAAAACACACGCTGCTTTTATCTCTTGATATCCTTTAAACAGTGCAACAGCTGGGCCACTTCTTAACATCTACCTCCCGCCAATAATCCCGAGATATTACTTACTAAATCTATATTCTACCATGGCTGCCCTGGACCCAGAGGGCTGCCCAACTGGGCTGCACTCTCCTGGCTTCTTCACATCTGGCTATGCCTCCCTGTCTTCCACCATTCTCAGGCATGGTGTCTCTCCTCTCCTTCTTCTGGCATGGTGGACCTCCTCCTTCCTCCATCCTCTCTGTCTCAAGCCTGGGAATCCTAAAAGTCCCGCTTCTATCTGCTCTGCCCAGTCATTGGTTGCTGGCATCTTTATTTACCAATCAGAACCAACTGGGGGCAGGGTCCCTCAGTTTCTTATGTGCTAGCACTTGGGTAAGCAGTTTTGGGGACCAAAGTTAACAATTTAATACAAGCATCATTAGGCCAAATCCACTTTCTATGACAAAATACTATACCAAGTCAAGCTAAGGAAGAAAGATTATTTTGGGTTTATGGTTCTGGAGGGGTAGAAGTCCACCATAGCAGAGTGGAGGAATTGCTAGCAAGCAGCAGGTGTGGTGGCTGGAGCAAGATGTTGAGAGTTCATATCTTGAACAAAGCATAAAGCAGAGAGAGTGAACTAGGAATGGCAGGAGTCTTTAAACTCCCAGAGCCTGCCTCTAGTGATTTACTTCCTCAAGCAAAACTACCTCCTAAACGTACCCAAATAGTGCCACCGATGGGGGATAAGTGTTCAAATAAATGAAACTATGGGAAACATTTTCCTTCAGATCACTGTGAGTAATCAGATAGAACCTCACTGAGTAATATAGGTGTCTCAATAATTCCAGTACATATGAAGTGCTGTTAAATGCTGTATATAATACAAAACATAAGGCACAAGCAGAGGGAATAGCTAGCTGACTAGGAACTCTGTATGCGATTTTTTTCATTTGAGGTAGGTACAAGGGTTAGTAGGAGTTTTTTTCATGTGGATGTGGGGAGGGAGGGAAGTGTATTTTGGGTAGAGGAAATAATGTGTACAAAAGCACAAAGTCAGCATATGGAAAATTACAAATGAGCAACATCTTGTCAGTGGGAAACCATTGTCTAGTCTGGGAAGTAGACCTGGCAAAAGTATGCAGAAAGTTATAGAGAGGTGAGACTCTGTGCTCTAAATATGATTGGAATATTTTCAGATGCCCGTTGTGTTTAGAATGCTAGTAGCACTGTAGAGATGGAGTTGGAAGTCAGTGAGCCAATAGGCAGACCATCATTGGGATTCTAATGGAGCCATGGTGCTGTGGTATGTAAGGACTACTACAACTTTTCAGAATTAAAAAGAAATAATGTGTGTGTGTGTGTGTGTGTATCTGTGTGTATGAACATGCACATGTGTCTACAAGTACAATGGAGGTCAGAAGAAATTGTTGAATCCTTTGGACTGGAGTTAGAGACAGTTGGAATCAAATTTAAGTCCTCTGCAAAAGCAGCAAACACTCTAAGTTTCCGAACAGCCTCTAGCCACCTGCCCCAGAATCTTAAAGAGAATGTTTAGATTTTTTAGTTTTTGTGTTTGTGCTGGCACACATAGGACTGGCATATTGACTCAGTGGGTAAAGGTACTTGTCATCAAGCTTGATAACCTGAGTTTGATTTCTAGGACCCACGTGATGGAGGGAGAAAGCTAGTTTTTAAAGTTGTTCTTTTAATCTCCATCTATATGTGTGTCCTGGCACTTGGAGTACTCATACATGTACATACAAATAAGTGGTAAGTATATAAGTAAGCAGGAAATCAGTAAGGAAATGAAAAGGGAATTGCATAAAGATGTTCATATCTTAACATCCAGAGATATTATATATTGACATTTTTGTGCTTATTTATTTATATATTTATTGTCTTTGAGAATAGAATAAAAGGAAAAGCATATTTTTCCACTTGGGGTGCTTCTGTTTTGTTTTGTCTGTTTTAAGGCTATAATATCTGCCCTCAAATTCTGCCATTCCTTGTTGAAGTCAAAGTTGAAAGCAAACCTTCCTTTCCCCACTACTTTCTTTTCTTTAGGAACTGACTAAATTCAGCTTATGTCATTTCCTCAGAGACATCTGGCCCAGCATGGTTAGCATACTAATGAGTCCCTTCATTTTAAGTTGATAATGTGAAGTTTAAAAGGGACCTTCAGGCTGGTGATCTCCAGCTTTGTAAGCCTCAGTCATACAGATTGCTAAACGGGTCATCACTAAGATGCTTCAAAAGCACCTGTAACTTATGCAGTTGGGGAGTCAGCTTTTTTTGTTTTGTTTTGTTTTGTTTTGGGAATCAAAGTTCAATCATCTGCTTGACAGCAGCACCTTTACCCACTAAGCTGTCTCAGTGGCTCCAAAAGCTGAGCTTTAGTTTAGAGAATTGATAGGTAGAAAGGAGAGGGAGATTAAGTGTATAAATTCCTTAAGATGGGGTAATGAGCAGAGAAAGGACAGAGATTTGGGAGATGGCTGACTCAAGGAACTGGAAAAAGCTATAGTTTATGATGGTTATTTCAAAATAGCAAATGAATTCTACATAGTAAGCATATGAATTTTGTTTTCTTTTTTTGTTTTGTTTTTGTTTTTTTGAGACAGGGTTTCTCTGTAGCCCTGGCTGTCATGGAACTCACTCTGTAGAACAGGCTGGCCTCCAACTCAGAAATCTGCCTGCCTCTGCCTCCCAAGTGCTAGGCTCAAAGGTGTGTGCCACCACTCCCTGGTGAATTTTGTTTTCTTATTTTCTGTATTTGATCACAAACCATGGAGCTCTTTCTACCATCTTTCTGTGCTACCATAATGTGTATGTAAATGTCCTGGCAGTTGTCAGGAACATCTTTACTAGGTTGTGCTTCACTGGTTTCTAAATGTAATTAGGAAGCATGGCTACACTGGCAAATTTGGAATCACTTCTGATCATTGTGGTTTTCCCAGGCAGGTTAAACAAGCATGGAATAATTAGCCCCAGGCTTAATGTGCCATTCAAAGAGCTGGAAAAATGGCAGAGTAAACCACTCTCATCTACTAGCTGGTTTTCATTGTATGACAGTTTCAGCTGGCATTATGGACCATGAAAAACCAAGACAAAAAAAAAATACACATGTGGGGGAAATCCTTGAATTTTTTAAATTTTGCTCTGTACAGCATAAATATAAATAAAATGCCTCTGTGGAGTCTGTAAAAAACAAAACAAAACAAAACAAAAAACAAAAAACAAAACACAACCAAAAACCATGGAGCCTGGTGTAATGGCACACACCTATAATTCCAGCCTCTAGGAGCACTTGGGAGGCTGAGAGAGAGGAGCTAAACTTCCAGACTAGCCTTGTCTAGATAGCAGGACCTTGTCTCACAAGATGAACCACAGTTTTTATCTTTCATATCCTATTAATGTGAAGAAATGAAAAAGTAGTATGAGATAATTTCTGAATTATTTTAGTTATGGGTTAGTTAATGCTGTGTTTTGCATGGACCATGACAGTTGGAAGAATTATACTATTTTAGCTAAAATCTTATGAGTAGGCTGGGTCGGTGGTTAAGAACTGTTCTTCTAGAGGTTCTGAGTTCAATTTCCAGCAACCACATGGTGGCTCAGATTCTTGTAGTATCTAAAACTGTTTGTGTCTGAATATTTGTTGTCACTATACAATATTATGTATGTGTATTAAAAAGTCAAGCTGAAACATATTTAAATCCTGTTATATGTGTCCAGAGTGACTAATTATTTTCAGTGGTTCCTGATAGCACAAGCAACTTTGGCATATTGATATCTTGCTTTATTTAAACTTGAGGATGATAAACTCTGTGGTAGTTTAGACTTAAGTTTGGCTTTATATGAAGAGTATTTATTTTTTATGAGTGTGACCAAATCATCATTAAACTGTTGGATTAAACATTGTGACCAGTTGTGTGTGGTGTCATTTGTGTTAGTAGCTGTGGCACCCCTGACTTCCAGAGCTTCTGCCAATCAGGTACCCTGAAGATAATATTTTCAGTAATCTGAAAACTATTGCCCTTCAGGCTCTGTACAGGGAAAGGAGGGAAGAAACCCACCAGACAAAGGCTGGAGTTTTATATTTCTCTGCTTTATAACTTTCCAGTTACAGGCAGCACTATTTTCATCTCTGCTCAAGGGTTAAGCTACAGGATAGCCATGTGTAGTACGCTATGCCTATAATTCCTGTACTTGGGATTTGGAGGTGGGAGGGTTAGGGCTCCCAAGACCATGCTCTGTTACATAGTGGCTTCAAAGCCAGTCTAGGGCACATGAGAGTCTCTCCTCAAGAAACAAAAACTAAGCAAGCTAGCTTAGCAGGTAGAGATACTTATGACTGAGCCTAACATCATGAGTTCCACCCTCAAGACTTACAGGTTAGAAGAGAGCTGACTCCCACTAGTTGTCTTCTGACCTCTACATGTGTGCTGTGACATATGAATGCACATACACACACACACACACATACACACACACACACACACACACACACACACACACACACACACACAGTTATTTTATGTTACTTTATTTAATCGAAACTATTATCTTAAGTGTATGCTCTGATATTTAAGACTAAGATCCAATCCAGCCCTGAAAAACACTTGTTAATAATCTAGAGGACATATTTCTTAGAAATTTCTTCTAAGAACAAACTCTTCCAAAAACCACAATGCTAAAAAACAAAATGCTACGTACATATCTAAATAATTTTAGTAATATTTACATACTCTGGAACTAATGACAATCCTCCTGCCTTAGCCTCCTACGTGCTAGGATCGAGGCATGACCTACCGTACTCAGGTATTTGTAAACACTTATTTTTGTTTTGAAGTGTGTGTGTGTGTGTGTGTGTGTGTGTGTGTGTGTAAATGTTTTGCCTGCATAGTGCCTGTAGAGGTCAGAAGGCAGAGTTGGGTCCCTTAGAATTGGAGTTAAAGTTGTGAGCAACCATGTGAGTGCTGGGAGTTGAATCTGGCTCCTTTGCAAGAACAAGTGCTCTTAACTGATGATTCATCTCTTCAGTTCCTTAACCATTTTTAAAAATTATATATATTTTTATTCATCTTGTATGTGCATTGGGGCATATACATAGGTCAGAGGACCCAGTTCTGCAGTGTGAGTCTTAGGGATTCAGCTCACGTTATTCACTTGCTTGGTGACCAAGTACCTTTACACACTGAACCATTTTGCCAGCCATAGTATTTTTTTAATTTACTTTTTTTAAAATTAGTTTACGTATGCGTGGGAGACATATAAGCTTGCCTGTGTGTGCTTGTTTGGCATCTAGGGGAGGGGAGGACTATATTGGTTACAGATACTTCAGGGCCACACCTGGATTTTTACATGGGTACTAGATATCCACACACAGCTTCTTCTCATTCTCGAACAGCAAGTATTCTTATCAACTGAGCCATCTTTTCCATCCAGTTTTAGCCATTTTTAGGTAAACAGTTGAGTAGTGTTAAATTTAATCCCTATTGTTGTAAAACTGAACTTTCCATCTTGGAAATTTGAAACTGAACCCATAACAGTTCTTTTTTTCTTCCGTTTTTTCCTTCCTTTTGGTTCCTATAACCATTCTACTTCTGTTTTCATGAAATTTAGCTTCTTCCTAGGCATAGAATTGTCTAGGATTTATCATTTTGTGATTGGCTTATTTCATTTGTCATGATTTCCTCTAGGCTCATTCATGAAACTTCTTATTCCTTTTAAGGCCATATATAATAGTCTATTGTGTATCATTGTTATATTTTGTTATTACTTGGTTTTTTTGTTTGTTTGTGTTTTGAGACATGGTTTCTTTATGTAGCTCTGACTGTCCTGGAACTTGGTAGACCAGGCTGGCCTTGAATTTAGAGATCTGTATACCATTGCCTCATGAATGCCGGGATTAAAGGTGTGTGCCATCATGCCGTACTTTTTTCTCTATTTGTTGTTGTTGTTTTTGTGGTTATTACTATTATTATTATTATTATTATTATTATTATTACTATTATTATTTGGCTTTTCAAGACAGGATTTTTTTGTGCAGTCATGGGTGTCCTGGAACTTACTCTATAGACCATACTGGCCTTGAACTCACAGAGATCCACCTGCCTCTGCCTCTAGAATGCTGGGATTAAAGGCATTCACCACCATGGTCAGCTCAGGACCATTTTTCAAGGTTTCACAAACTTGTTATTTTTGACAGCAACCAACAGGCACACAGAAAGGAAGGAAGGACACTTAAGATAACCATTACCCCTATGGATGTGATTGAGTGTTTTGCCTGCTTGTATGTGTGTGTGTGCACCACATTAATGCAGTGTCTGACGAGACCAAAAGAGGGTGTTAGATACAGTGAATTGGAGTTACAAATAGCTGTTAGCCACAGTATGTATTTTGGGAAACAAACTTGGGTCTTCTGGAAGAGGAGTAAATGCTATTGACTTCTGAGCCATTTCTCCAGTCCCAGGATGATCTGTTTTGAAGTTGTTTTTGAGGTAGTTTAGAATATTATCAAATAATAAAATGAATTAGAATATTAATAATTGCAATTTGACTCCTTCCTAGATGTTCTTGTAAATAGTTGCTGTAACTTGGGTGAAGTGACACAGGCCTGTAGTCTACTTGGGAGACAGAGGAAGGAAGATTGCCATGGGTTCAAAATTTGTTCACATTGCTAGTTCTAATCCAGGCTTGGCTAGAGTGATACCCCACTTCACTCCCCACAAAGGAAAACAAAACCCAGAACAAAACAATAACAAAAACTCTACTAGGTATGGTGATGCATGCCTTTAATCCCTGATACCATGTTTAAAATTACATTAAAATAGAGCTAGAGATGCATGACATAGCTCACTGGTGTATTGTGACATCACAAACTCCCACTTACCTAGCAAGTGGGAGAAACTGGGCTCCATCCCTAGCACCTGGGAAGGGTTTTGCCTAAAATGTTCAATCCCCAGTACCACCAAAAACTTAGAAAGAGAAAGATCAAATGATTCTTTATTACTTAATGCTAGTGAGCATTATTAAACGAGTTCTTAGAAATATCAAAATAAGATATTTTGCATCTTCAAGTGTTCAATTTATTTGTTTTTTTGAGACAGGGTTTGTTTGGCTTTGTAACCCTGGCTGTCCTGGAATTCGCTCTGTAGACTAGGCTGGCCTCAAACTCAAAGAAATATAACTGCCTCTGCCTCCCAAATGCTGCTGGGATTAAAGGAATGTGCTACTATTGACTGGCCTCAAGTGTTCATTTTATAAGGTTCTATTTTTTCTCTTTTCAGTTTTTAAATATTTGAGATATTATTTAACATCGTTTTTCTACAAGATATATAGAAATGGGGCAGTTTTCAACAACTTTCTTAGATCATGAAAAGGAATTTTGATTCTAGTCCTTGATCTTAGTCTAGATAACACAGATTTGATCTGCAGCAGAGTGGATAGTGTCAGTGTTATGCTTTATTGTGAATTCACATTTCTTTAATCCTTTATTAGCTGTCCTGATTGCAGGCCCATGTCTGTGATGTTCTTAGCTGTATTGTGACATCACAAACTCCACGATGACGGAACCTAGCTACGCACTGGAGCTGGTCTACTAGGTGCTGATCGCATGCTGTGCTACAACACTGTGAGGTTTCCCCAGTATAAGTGTCATTATTAGAACTTTTTTTAAAGTTCCAAATTCAAGTGAGGCTATCAATCGCATCACCTTACCCTGTTTCTTCAGATTAACTACTGTCTGTAGTGGGTTTTCAGTGGATGTGGTGGCATCAGCAGAACCTATGCTTCAGGCATCCTATAGAAGAAGATTATTCTTCAGGGGATCTGGATAAAAAGGTAAATTTTTATCTGCTGTGAGTTCATTATATATGTTTTTAAAGCCTCAGAAAAAGAGTCTCAAACTATAAAGTAGAATACACACCACCTTTATGTTTTTAACTTATTTTTGAGAAGGATGCCTGTTTGATTTTTGGAATGGGATATATACACTTTAGGCTCTCCCCATGACTTTTACTTTCTCCTCATTTAGGATTTCTATGCCAATGTCTCCTCCCCTTTGACACTAGATAATCTCTTTCCATATTTCTCTGCTGCATTACTTTCTAATTCCTTGTCTTGATTTTCTTTTTGAATTGAACACTACCCAAAATATTTGTTTTACCAATTGTCTTTTTTCTTTCTGAATTGGGAATGTAGGGATTTGCATGTTTTCTGCTTAATTCCCACTGACTGAGCACTGGCTCATGAAACCCTGAGCAAGTGCTCAGAAAGTACTGTTAACAGAAGAGTCAATTAATTAAAAAATGTGGTATATTCTTGTGAATTTTTTATTATAAAATTGTTTTAGGGGCCTGGGAGAGATGGGTCAGGGGTAAAGGCACTAACAACTGAGTTCAAGTTCCTGATCCACATGGTGGAAGGAGAAAAACAACTCCTGCAAGCTGTTCTCTGAGCTCCATATGTGCACTTATTCACACATATATATATGTTTAAAAAATAGTTTTAGGCCAGCCTGAGAGATTGTTCAGCAGTTAAAAGTACTTGTTACTCTCCCCTAGCCTAAAATACTTTTCTTTGTTTTCTCTTTACTACTTTTTCTCATTGCACTTTGGAAGATTTCTCAGGTTATAGCATATTTGCAAATCTGCTAATTTCTACTTAGACATTACAAAATTAAATTTTATCTACATAGCACTTGTTCTTAGAGATTGTTTCCAGCATCCACATGATGGCAAAAAAAAAAAAAAAAAAAAAAAAAACCTTCCAGTTCCTTCTGACCTGTAGGTGACCAGTACACATGTGATGCACATACCTAAGTGCAGGCAAAACATTCATGTATAAAGTAGCCTAATCTAAAAATGTTTGTTTTAGGTCGTACACAGTGGCCACATGTCTGTATTCTTAGTACTTAGGAGGCTGAAATAGAAGAATTGCAAATTTGAGTCCTTCTCATAAACACAAAAGGAACAAACAAACAAAAAATAAAAGTAGTTTTAGAATAAATCTTGATATATATAAGAGAGATTTCTTTGTTTCTATCTGCTTATTTTAGTTGAAGTACACCTTATTGTCTTCCTATAAGTAACTTTATTTTTTGTCTTTTTTAAAATTTTTTGTCTTTTGATTTAACTTTTTAAAAATTTGATTTACTTTTGAGACATGGTTGTCTTATACAGCTTAGGCTAGTTTTAAACCTGCAGTATACATCTCCCTCCTTAGTGTTATGAATTTGGGGTGTGCTGCCAAGCCTAGTTTACTAATTCCCCAGTGTTCCCAAAACATCTTTAGAGCCTTTGCCTTTGTAAGTGATTACATATGCATATGAATTCTTCTCTTGATATTATTCAAATATGTAATCAGTTATGATTCAGTAGTGTGTTGTTTAGTCTTCACAGGTTTGCATACTTTCTGTAGTTTCTCTTGCTGTTGATAACTAGCTTTGTTCCATCAAAGTCAGGTTGAATACAGGATGGTATCACACTTTACCTATTATAAATTTTGGCTTCCAACACTCACAAAGTGGCTTGCAACTATGTCTTCTTCTGACCTCCATAAGTAACAAGCATACACATGGTGCATATGGATATATTGTTGATACTTGTTTTGTGTCCTAATATGTGATCATCTTTTTAGAAAATTTCTTGGACTTCTGAGAAGAATGTACGTTCTTTAGAGTTTGGATGGAACATTTTGTAGATAACTGTTGTGTCTGTTTGACTTAAGATATCCTTTAACTCCAATGGGTTTGTTTTGGTTTTTTGGTGTTTTTTTTTTGGGGGGGGGGCTCATTTTTGGTCAGGATGACCTGTTACTGGTAAGAGTGAGGTATTGAAGTCACCTACTATGTTATATCACTGTAATGAAGTTAATCTGTGGTTTTAGATCTAGCAACATTTCTTTTCTGAAATTGAGTGCATCTGTTATGGTCTGCTTACATTTAGAATTGGGAATATTCTCTTGGTTGATTGTTCTCATGGTGAATATGAAGTGACCTTATCTCTTTCTGGCTAGTTTGAGTTTGAAGTTTCTTTAGTTAGACATTAAAATTGCTATGCATATTTATTTGTTAACATTTCCTTGGAATAAATTTTTTCATTCTAGTATTTTAAAGTAGTGTCTATTATTGATGATGAGGTTTATTTCCTAGAAGCAGCAGAAAGATGGGTTCTATTTTCTAATCCAGTCTAATAGTCTGTGTATATTTATTGGGGGAGTTGAGACCACTAATACTAAGAATGGTCTCAACTCAATTAAGACCGCTAATATTAAGTGACATATTAATATATCACTGGGAGATGTATATTAATTATTTGCATATTGTTTTTATGTTGTTTTCTTAGACATCTTTTGAGTAACTATTGGAATTATTTATTACTTGTGACCTCCTGGGTGTGCTTATCCTTTTCTTCAGACTGGAGTATTCTTCTAATACTTTGCATAGAGCTTGCTTAGGGAATCATAAATTCCTTTAATCTGTTTTTGTCATGAAAAGATTTTTTTTTCTCCTTCAATTTTAGTAGATAATTTGGTTGTGTATAATGTTTGGATTGACAATTTAGATCTTTTAGAACTTGGAAGATATTGAAAAGCCAGAAGTTTTTGTTGAATAATCAGATAATCTGTTTATGGGTCTGCCTGTATAAGTGTCATGACCTTTCTGTCTTATAGATGTTGATCCCTTTATTTTGTGTTTTTAATGTCTTAACTATAATATTTTGTGGGGAGGTTCTTTTTTGGCCCTGTCTATTTGGAGTTCTGTAAGCCTCTTGTACTTGGATGGGTATTACTTTTTCTAGGTTTGAGAAATGTTCTTCTCTGATTTTTGTTTTGTTTTAGAGGCCAAGTCTCACTATGCAATACTAACTGGCCTGGAACTCACAGTGTAGAGCAGGCTTGCTTTGTGCTCACAAACATCCACCTGCCTCTACCTCCTGGATGCTGGTATTCAAGACTGTTTGCTATGATGCCCAGCCCCTCTGTAATTTTATTGAAAATATATTCTATGCCTTCAATGCGATAGTGTCCTTTTAGTCCCACAATATACAGGTTAGATCTTTTCTTGGTGTCCAACTTTCTCTTCATATATATTTCAGAATTTCTCAATTGACCTCTGCCTTGTCCTCTAAGCCCAAAGTCTCTATTTTCCTATGGTCCATTCCATTGGTAAAGCTTTCCACTAAGGTATATGTTTGGATTATTGAGTTTTGCATTTTCAGAATTATTTCAGTTGTGCTTTTCTTCAGCAATTCTGTCTCTGTTAAATTCTGTTTTCACATCTTGGATTGCCTTCTTTACTTCATTCATGTCACTGTTTGCTCTTGGAGTATACTCATGCCTTCTATGAGCGGTTTGAACATTATTATAATAATTCTTCTGAATTCTTTGGAAATTCTTCCAAGTCACTGTCATTAGGTTCCATTAGGAACCTCATTCAATTAGGGAATTTACTTGTGGGGGATCCTTGTCATCTTGGTTTCTGATTTTGTTTGTGCACTTGGACTTGTGCATTTAGAGTAGTATGTTGGTTGTGACTTCCTTCCTTCCTTCCTTCCTTCCTTCCTTCCTTCCTTCCTTCCTTCCTTCCTTCCTTCCTCTTTATGTCTGTCTCTCTGTCTTTCTTTCATTGTCATCCCTCAGTGGAGGTATTTATAGTATTCAGGAAAGGACTTAGTAGTAGGTCTGAGAGGCCAGCTTTCTTATGTCTGGCAGGTACAGGAAGAATATGAGCAGCATAGTGGGCCTAAGCAGAGGAAGCTGGATCTCCTACTTGCTGCAGGAGGCTGTGCAGGATGGCTGAGGACTGAAGGGTGGGCCTATATCTGGAGGCAATGACCAGCACTTGGAGTGTGGTTTCTGGGTGGTGTAGATGGACCAAAGTTTGGGATGGATGCAGGAGGCCACAGGGCCCAGGTTCCTGGTGAAAGTTGTTCCTGGACAGTGCTGCCATGTGAGCTTTTAAGATGATGAAGTTTAAGATCATTAACTGTACAATTACAGGCTTAATGCTTATCACTTCCCAGGGTTGTTAAAGCTAGTGAGCATATAGAATGGCAGTTTTACAGATCTAAGTGCTTTCTTGATTAAAAGGACCCATCTAAAGTCTAGCATCAAGGATACACTATTTGTGTTTTAGGAGTTTAATGATGTCGGACATAGCAGAGGTATCATTGCAGAATTCACTTAGCTCACCTGTAGGATTTTGAGGTCACAGCCTGTGTTGGTGGGAACTTACAACATGTTTTAGTTTTTATTTGTTTGTTTCGTTTTCCTGAGATGGTCTCACTATGTACTTCTGGCTGGCCTGGAACTCACTATGTAGACCAGGCTGGCCTCAAATTCACAGAGGTCTGTCTGCCTCCTGAGGGCTGACATGCAAAGGCATGCACCACCATACCCAGCCCAGGTAATCTTTAAAAGATAATGATTTTATGTTATTTATTTTGTGTGTATCTGGGTGTGAGCACATGTATACCATGGTGTA
>NC_000084.6:3000000-3002500 GCF_000001635.26 Mus musculus | reverse complement strand
GAGTTCCTGCAGACTTTGGTACAGTCTTTGAACTTTCTCATGGCACACATGTATGGCTGCCTGTGACATGTGATACCCTGCCTCTAAATAGACATGACTACATCCATCACTTAGAGAAAATACAAAGACCAGTTCTGAAGTAGCCTTAAAAGACATAGTACCTTTGACATAGTACTACCAGAGGATCCCGCAATACCTCTCCTGGGCATATATCCAGAAGATGTCCCAACCGGTAAGAAGGACACATGCTCCACTATGTTCATAGCAGCCTTATTTATAATAGCCAGAAGCTGGAAAGAACCCAGATGCCCCTCAACAGAGGAATGGATACAAAAATGTGGTACATTTACACAATGGAGTAATACTCAGCTATTAAAAAGAATGAATTTATGAAATTCCTAGACAAATGGTAGGACCTGGAGGGCGTCATCCTGAGTGAGGTAACACAATCACAAAAGAACTCAAATGATATGTACTCACTGATAAGTGGATATTAGCCCAGAAATTTGGTATATCCGAGATATAAGAGACAATTTGTAAAACACATGAAACTGAGGAAGAACAAAGTGGACACTTTGCCCATTCTTAGAATTGGAAACAATCACCCATGGAAGGAGTTACAGAGACAAAGTTTGGAGCTGAGACAAAAGGATGGACCATCTAGAGACTGCCATATCCAGGGATCCATCCCATAATTAGCCTCCAAACGATGACACCATTGCATACACTACCAAGATTTTGCTGAAAGGACCCTGATATAGCTGTCTCTTGTGAGACTATGCTGGGGCCTAGCAAACACAGAAGTGGATGCTCACAGTCAGCTATTGGATGGATCACAGGGCCCCCAATGGAAGAGCTAGAGAAAGTAATCAAGGAGCTAAAGAGATCTGCAACCCTGTAGGTGCAACAACGTTATGAACTGACCAGTACCCCGGAGCTCTTGACTCTAGCTGCATATGTATCAAAAGATGGCCTAGTCGGCCATCACTGGAAAGAGAGGCCCATTGGACTTGCAAACTTCATATACCCCAGTACAGGGGAACGCCAGGGCCAAAAAGTGGGAGTGGGTGGGTAGGGGAGTGGGGGGAGGGTATGGGGGACTTTTGGGATAGCATTGGAAGTGTAATTGAGAAAAATACGTAATAAAAATATATATATAATAAAAAAAAGAGTGACCTTTGCTTTAGCAAGGGGACTGTGCAATCAGAGCCATGGGTTCCATGAAAATGACATTCTTATCGCATAATTTGTCAGAGAATGTCACACACATGATCATGTAACATTACAATTGTGAAACAACATTACTACATTCGAGAATTAACATCATCCAATAAAAAGCTCATCTTCAAATATTGAGTCAAAATCTGAAAATCAAAACAGTAGATAGAGAATACATTACAAATCAAGCACTTACTTTGTAACCCTTGAAAACAATAACTGCCTGCTGCTGTTTCTTCAAAGGCTTGTGAACGTTTTCTAAGTGGTCAGGAAATACAGAAGAGCAAAATGGAAGACATGATTTGGACTTACAATCTTTCCTGTTTTTTTTGTTTTTCGTTTTTTTTTTTTTAATGAATGAGCTTCACAACAGTACTTATGTAAAAGTTAATGCATGCCTGTTAAAGAAATGCATTCATACATGAGAGATTACAACCTCACTCTACCAAGTTCTGAAACTTTAATCTAGCACAATAGTGCCTTTCTGTGCAAACAGCTGCACCCTGAAATTGAGTACAGTAAACTTTCAGCCACCAGTAACTTTTACCGAAATTACAGATTCCAGAGTATGAATATGAAAATTACAGAGGCAGGGAAGCACACAAGTGATAGCAATAACAATGCTCCAAACCTACTTATCAAGTGGAATATTCCTCCCTTTATATTAACCGTGGGCTAGGGAAAGGGAAGTTAATAATAGACTTTCTGGTACCAGTCTACACTGTATTTCACTGAAGATATAAATACACATATTCTAGAGTCTGAGCACAAGGAATTCACAATCCCAATCCATTCCAAGACAATTTCTTTGATGAGAATAACCAAAATCAAAAACAAAACAAAACTCCAGAATTTGCTAATCAGAGACAATCTCTTAGTTTTAGTACAACAAACAGCGAAATACCATCTATAACTATAATATCTGCAGATATGCCAACTTTCTCTGGTTTCTGAATGTATCTGTGCCGATACGCCAAAAACAAAACAAACAAACAAACAAAAACCTGTTTGTCTTACCTTATAGACCTTCAGAATCTATCTTTGGTGAAAGTGTTCCATGGCTACTGTGTGTTCCCTGGGATTCCTGTTTACTCCTTCAGGTTAGTCCAGCCTTGTGTCGACTTTGAAGGTACAGATAGAACCAGTGGCTGCTGAACACCTCTCCCAAAAGACTAACTCGTGACATGCACGATAGCGGCTCTCAACAGATAGTTTAGCCCCTCCCAAAACCAGATTCTTGGAGCCAACACTTAGAAGGCGGAGGCCTTGAATCTCTGAATTC